>NC_034602.1:96566056-96596720 GCF_900095145.1 Mus pahari | reverse complement strand
GTGTCTCTAGCTGCATATGTAGCAGAAGATGGCCTAATCGGCCATCATTGGGAAAAGAGGACCCTTGGTCTTGCAAACTTTATATGACCCAGCACAGGGGAAGGCCAGGGCCAAGTAGTGGGAGTGGGTGGGTAGGGGAGCAGGGGCGGGGGGGCGGTATAGGGAACTATCGGGATAGCATTTGAAATGTAAATAAAGAAAATAATAATAATAATAAATGCCACAGGGGGAAAAATAAAATAAAAATAAAAAAAGAAAGATCCATCACAGCAGCAAATACAATGTGACTGACACTCGTACTAGCTGAGTGTGTAATGTGGCACCACCATTTTGGAAATGTTTCATGGGTTCTTGAAGGACTGATCCTCTATCTAATATATGCTATAACCATCATACTCCCAGGCCCATGACCAACAGAAATGAAGGCCCCCTGGAAGATACATGCACAGGTGTCCACAGCAGCTTAATTCCCGACTGAGGCCAGGCAGTGTTTGGGAGTCCTCTGAAAGCCCTGAGAGGCCATTGCATGAAGCTGTGACAGGGAAGCTGGGTTGCTATGGAAACCCCAGAATGTGAGAGATGCTAAGCCATGAGGCATCTGTCAAGAAGAGTTACAGGCAGGGTTTGGAACCATCCCCAAAGAGAGATGTATGTTGCAGCAGCAAAGCTGGAGAAGCTGAGCAATCTAAGCCCTTTAAAACTAAAGTATACAGGAATTAGTTTTCCTTACTAGGCTTCAGTCTTACTTTGGTCCAGCATTTTCCCACTATATCCCATTCTTCACCTTTGGAATGGTAATGTGTATTATACGTCCTTGTAGTTGGCACATACATACATACATACATACATACATACATACACACATATGTGTAAATAATGTAGCATTACTTTTTGATTTTGAGATTGTTTTGCATTTCAGAAGAGACTCTGGGTTAACAGTGTTAGATATTAAAAAACTTTAGGAAGTTGGGTTAAATGTGTTTTACATCATGATATGGCCACGGGCTTATGGGGCCCAGAGGAAGGCATGTGGTGGTTCAAATTAGAAATGTTCTCCATAAGCTCAGACATTTGAATACTTGGTCCCCAGTTGGCGGTGTCATTTGCAGAGGATCACAAAGAGGTGCAGCCTTGCTAGAGTAAATACTCTATTGGAGGCAGGTTTTTGAGAGTTTATGCCCTCACCCTACTTCCAACTTACTCTCTCATTTTTATGTCTGTTTGAGATCTGTTTCCTGCTACCAGGACTATGCCTACTTCTTACTCCTATGCCTTCCTGCTATAATGAACTTTTATCCCTCTGAAACTATAAGCCATAATAAACTCTTCCATAGATGCCTTGGTCATGGTGTATTATTGTAGCAATAGAAAATTAACTAATATAACACTCTCAATAAAAGTGAGGACATGACCACTCCAAGGTATGGTTAAGGAGATATGTTTTATTGTAGATATGAGGGAGAGTTCACCCAGTGGCATCTGGAAGGGTCCAAGCTGAACCAGTCCCTGGGGAAGTGGGGACAGAGTGAGAGAGGAAGAGGAGATATGGCAATTGGACCAAGAGAGGAGCCAAGGAGCATGAGGCCAAGAGAACATGTGGCCAAAATGGCAGGATATTATAAGAAAGAGAAGCTGGGGGAAGAGAAGCAAAGAAGCTCAGCCCCTAAGCTAAAGAGGTTTAGGGTAGGAGAGAAGTAAGATGTGCTAGGAGGAGCCACAGGTACTAAGTAAGCCTCACCCTAGTTTGCATATTGATAGGTAGGAGAGTCTTTTCAGACCCAGCTCTGCCAGAGCCACTGGCCTGGGTACTTCCTAAAGCTGTTTTTCTATTCACCTGGCAGTGGTCCAGACATGGGCAGGATTGTACAGTCTCAATACCCGCCCCCAGGTAGCACTTGATCTGGAGGAATTTCTGTCCAGAAATCTGGATACCAAGGCCCCATGAACAAGGGTTCTGTGGGGTCATAAAGGACCAGTGAATGGGGCCTGGTGACACAAAATTGCTAAGGAATTGTCCATGACTCAGCCTTAGCCTTAGTGGGGAAGGGTCTCTAGTCACTGATATCCTACACATTGTCTCTCTCCTGTATGAGACCAAGTAGATTCCCTGACTGGAGGCTAGAGAAAGGATCCTGACCTAGAGCTAAACCCATCCCAGAGGGCAGGGCAGGGCAGGCAGGTATCACCCAGCATGATAATGTCTAGACAAAGAGCTGAGGATGGGGAACATTCAAGGGATGTACCCAGAACTGATGCAAGTTTTGAGGAAGACAAGCCATGGACCCCTGAAGGACTGCCATGCCACAATCAGACCTCCCCACAGCCCTAAACCCTGGCGAGTCACCATCCACATGGGAGAAAGGGGAAGGGAGGCAGTATTAGCCAAGATTTATATGCTGAGAACTCCAAGCCAAAGTAGTGCCCTTCTGGCCTAGGTGCCCCAACTATGCCCCAGTCATCAGGGCCAGAAGTGGCTTTATGACATAGACCTTCTGACAAGATTAGGTTTTGTCAACCTGACAGAAGCTAGAGTCATCTGTGAAGAGGAAACCTCAACTGAGGAATGGCCTCTATCAGACTGGTCTGTAGGCAAGTCTGAGGAGCATTTTCTTGATTAATGATTGATGTGGGAGGACCTAACCCACTGTGGATACTGCCATCTCTGGGCAGGTGGACCTGTGTATTATAAGAGAGCAAGCTGAGCAAGACATGGAGAGCAAATCAGTAAGTTGCTTTCCTCTGTCATTCCTACCTTAACTGCCTAGAGTACCAAGGGCCTGAGGTCTGTGATGTGAGACTAAGTATGTACAGGATTCAAAAGTACCGATGAGGGACCTGGACTACACCCTGCATGCACATACTGTGTCAAGGAGGATGGTGATATTTTCTTCCTGATGTACAAAGGGACAACCCTGAGTATACCAAACAATATCTGGAGCCTTTCGGAAGCAACCACAGCACAGGCAGATAGGATGCTTCAGAGCTGGCTCTTGAAGGATATTACCCAAGCACTTACACATTGCCTGCAGAGGTCTGTGACACTGAAGGTACCAGTGAGGTAAGATATTATCAGCAAAGTGAGAGGCCCTGAGAAATTACCTACATCCATGCAAATTACATGCTGCAGAACACTGCTGGACATGAAGGCTAAAGAGGTGGGCCCACAGGACCCTTTACTGGCACAGACTATCATAATGTTGCTCCAGGGTCTCTTATTAACTCCTGACTGAGCCACATTACAGACACACAGCCTAGAAAGGAGGAGGCTGGATCCCACCAAGAAGAGGGGAGGTGAACTCCTACAGTGGTTTGATAATGAGTCTTGAGTGGCTACAGTTCTGTCACCTGAAAACTAAGTGGCCTACTGGTCAGTGAGGTTTGGGGACATCAGTCAGCAGACCACACTTGCTTGTTCTGAAGATCATCCCTTAGGTCCCTTTCCAATTTCCAGGACAGAGTGGGAGATTAGGAGGTCTCTCTCCAGATCCTCATAACCCTGCCCCCCTGAGTATTACATGTGTAACCATGGCAACACCCACTATATCTGAGGCCTGGCTGCCTGACACACCAGCTTCTCCACTGAAAGTGCTCTTTGTCTCATCAGGAGCAGTCTTCTTTTCCCATAATGGCTGTCAGCACACCTCAAGTTTGCCTTGATGATATCACTCTTCCAAAATTAATGCAACCTGCTGGTCATGCTCACTGGCTTGGTAGGCAAGAAGTTACATGCCTCAGAAGGCTTAGTAAAACATATTTCCAAGGGGTGGGAGACAAGCTCTGAAAAGCTCAGGATTCTCCAGAGAAGCCTGTTGTGGGTGATCTCATGGCAGTGGGAAATGTCATATTTAAAGTGAGAGGTAATTGGCAGGCATGGTGGTACACACCTGTAATACTAGGGACGCTGGGACAGGTGAGTCAAGATGTCATGGCCAGCCTAGGGTCCACAAAGGACTAAAAAAACACCTTGCAGAAGGTCATCATATTTTGTTCACTTCAAGAGGCATGAGGCTAGAGGAACTCTGAATTTGGATGTAGCCATGCACTGTGTATGAGCATTACATTCATACTCATTTCCTGGACAGTAGATAATACTACTCTGGAAGAGCTTGGGAGTTTGCCTAGACTGCAGCGTAAACTTCTGTATGCTGAATTTCTGTGTACTGATGGAGAAAAGAAAAATGTGCAGAATGAATTAAGGACATGTGTGTCCAACAGGCTATCTGGTAGGGCACACCAGGGGCTTGTACTAAAAGAGAGTTCTTCCAGTGGCCAGAACCAAGGTAGGAATATCAGCCTATTAAGATCAGCCCAGGCTTACATCTTAAATTTAGTTTCCAGGTAATGGTTCTGTTCGGGGAGATTCTAGAAACTTTAGGAAGTAGGACTGAGTTAAACAAAGCGGGTCAGTGAAGAAGTGTTTAGATAAATTCTAGCCTCACTCTACTTGCTGTTCCCTTTGAGGTGAACAGCCTCCCCCTCTACTAGCTATCATCATCATGATATTCTGCCCAAATGCATGGGACTAAGCCACAAAGCACTTCGTGCTTATTGTAGCCATAGATGACCCAGGAATCCTCAACTACCACTCAAGCTGATAGTAGACTGTGATCTAGAGGATGCTGGCTTAGAAGATAGAATATCAGAGTTACAGTTACAGGGTTATGTTGGCTTCCACCCAGATTCCAAAGGAAGACTTGGGAGGCCAGGTAATGTGTGGCAAGGTTGGGATGGTTTTATTTCAGTTTGTCACAAGCTAGAGTCATTTAGGAAGAAGGAACCTCAATTGAGAAAAATGCCCCAACAAGATTGACCTATGGATGAGCCTGTTTTTTTTAAACTAGTGATTGATGTGGGAGGGCCCAGACCATTGTGGGTGGGGGCCTACCCTTTGGCTGGTGATCCTGGGATGTGTAAGAACATAGTCTGAGTAAGCAGCACTTCTCCATGGCCTCTACATGACTTCCTGCCTCCAGGTTCCTGCCTGACTTCAGTGATAGACTGTAATGTAGAAATGCAAGTGAAATAAATGCTTCCCTACCCAAGCTGCTTGTGCTCATCGTGTTTATCGCATCAGTAGAAAGCCTAAGACACCAGCCTAGGAGAAAGGTCATGGGGCTGTACATGGCAACAGCACAGACACAGACTGTCTAGCACATTAGAGCTCATCTCACAGGAACATGTGCCCCAGTGCTGAGAACGGATCTGCAGGGTTTAATGTTTGTCTTGCTATGCTTTGGTCTTGCTTCACTTAAACCCTTCCCTGTCATTTATTTTCCTGTTGGAATGGAGATGCTTACTCTGTGAAGTTGTATTTCAGAAGTACATAACTTCATTTTTGATATTACAGAAGCTCAAGAAATTAAATTTAGACTGTGTGTGTGTGTGTGTGTGTGTGTACACCAAGATCTCTACTTGATTTTTTGTTGTTGTTGTTGTTTTGTTTTATTTTTCAAGACAGGGTTTCTCTGTGTATCCCTGGCTGTCCTGGAACTCACTCTGTAGATCAGGCTGGCTCGAACTCTGAAATCCACCTGCCTCTGCCTCCCAAGTGCTGGGATTAAAGGCGTGTGCCACCACCGCCCGGCGCTACTTGATTTTTCTTCTCTTTTTTTTATTGTTCCAATTTTTTAATTAGGTATTTACTTCATTTACATTTCAAATGCTATCCTGAAAGTTCCCTATACCCTCCCCCCCCCCCGCTCCCCTACCCATTCACTCCCCGATCTTGGCCCTGGTGTTCCCCTGTACTGGGGCATATAAAGTTTGCAAGACCAAGGGCCTCTCTTCCCAATGATGGCCGACTAGGCCATCTTCTGCTACATATGCAGCCTGCGACATGAGCTCTGGAGGTACTGGTTAGTTCATATTGTTGTTCCACCTATAGGGTTGCAGACCCCTTCAGCTCCNAGCTCTGGAGGTACTGGTTAGTTCATATTGTTGTTCCACCTATAGGGTTGCAGACCCCTTCAGCTCCTTGGGTACTTTCTCTAGCTCCTCCATTGGAGGCCCTGTGTTCCATCCAATAGCTGGCTGTGAGCATCCACTTCTGTGTTTGTCACTTCTACCAACACTTGGGCAATAGGCATATACTGCCATGCCCAGCCTTTACATGAGTGCTAGATACCTGAACACAAGTCCTGCACAGCAAGCACTTTATCTGCTGAGACATCTTTCCAGTCCCACATTTAAACTTTTGAACAGCTGGGAATTGGAAGGAAGGTGGGCAAAGGTCACTCCAATTGGGCCTGTAAGTGCTTATCCACAAAGACTGACCCTAAATCTGAGGTAGAGAAAGACACTTTAAGGGAAAGTAGGGGAAGAACAACAAAAGCTGGTAGTCAGCTGCCTGGCTAATGGCAGTCTAGCTCATCCTTGCTGACTCCATTCACCAGTCAGCACAGGCTCACGTCACTAGGAGCCAGTGGCTCTCATGAAGCAGGGACATCCAGGTAAGTCACAGGGTCGGAGAAGGGGCCTGGCCGGGCCCAGTAGTCCAATGCTCGTACTCGGTAAGAGCCAGAGACCACAGCTGTGTCTGCAGATGCAAAAGCACATGTCTTCTGAAGTTCTCAAACCCCAGACCCAACCCACATCATACTGCACTGAGGTCCAGCAGTACAACTGCCAAGACTAAGGTTTTAGGCGTACCTGGGCTGAACACAAAGAGGTTAAAAGTAGACGGCCTCCTGTTGATTGGGGCATACTCTTCACCCTTCCGGGAAAACTGGATCTCATATGTCCACAGGCACCTGAGGAGGGATGGGTCTGTACTGAAGCTGAAGCTGGTGCTAACTAAACTCTGAAGGCCTGGATGGATGAGATAAGGTGGACCCACAACCCTATACTCTTCAGGTCCCTTGCTAGCACATCCAAGGTCCCTGGGCACTCTCAAAATTGTGACAGGCCACAGTGAGGGGATTGGAGACTATCACTGTAGGTGATCTCCAACTCAGACACAAGTGGGTCTGTGTAGGTATGTGCGTATAGAACACATGACAGCAGAGGGAGATGAATGATTACCAGGGTGATGACATAGGAAAGGAGGACCACCCCACTCACGCACTTGGAGCCCACATGCTCATCTGACCAGACCAAAACCAGCTGTCCACGTGTCAAGGGCAGTGCACGGAGCCGGCTGACCTGTAAGGAGGGAGTTAGCTATGAAGGTCTGAGCTAGCCAGCCTCACAGGTAGGGTAGGGGGCTGCCACTTGCCTGCCCCGGTGACTTCAAGGGGCGTGCGCATACATGCACCAGCAGGAGTGATGGCACCGGAAGCTTCCGGTGTAGGGTCAGGCGGCCTCTAGCAGGAAAGGAGCGTGGTGCCTCAGCCATGGGGTCCTGGGGAAGAGGAAGGGCACGTGGTTGGCAAACCTCAGTACCTAAGAAACCCTTCCTCCTCCCTCCCTCCCTGCTTGCCCACAAACCTCCACCATGCGCATTTGTCGGAACTGCTCTGCAGAGGGGAAGACTGGCTGGCCCATGCGCTGCCATGCACTGAAGGGGCTGCTGAGTTGATTGTCTAAGTAGAGTACTACATAGACAAGCTCTGTGGAACCAGACACCATGGTTTGCCTCCCTGGGCCCACTACAGCTGGGTTCCCACCTTCTTTCAGAACCCCACTCACCCAAGCCAGGAGGTACCCCACGCAGGCGAAGAGTCACAGGGATACTGTGGTTGGGGTGTTTGTGGGTGTCATCACTAGTGTAGATCAGGACTGTGGTACTCCAGGCCTCTGCGGAGCCTGCAGGGTGATGGGTGCTGGCCAGGACACCCACTGTGTGATTGCTGTCCAACACGGCCCCAGCCTTTGAGACCTCTGCCCAGAGTTGCTCTCCATCTATAAGCCAAGCAGAGGGCTGGGGCTGTTGGCTCTCTCATACCTAGCATCTGGCTTCCTACCCTAATACCTAGCTCCCACCAATTTATACACTGGGAGTCAGTTATACTGTTCAGTCCACAGGATGGGAGGAGATGAAGAGGTAGAAATTTGGAAAACAAACCTAAGAAACTCACCCAGCAGCTGAAGGAAGTATGCTTGCCCCTGCCCAGCATGTTCCCTCAATACAGGATGTGCCAGGCTAACATGGTCTTTTTCACTTTGTGACTCGGCACATGCAGAAGCAAGGTCATTACTCACCCAACAGGGCCATGAGCCCCATGACTGTGAGCACTGGCTTCCGCAGCAACTGCACATGGGGTGGGTGAGTATTGTTGACCTGGAAGCGAGCGGTAAGAGTACGCTGGGAGAAAGGGTACGGGTGGTAGCTCAGGAAGGCGTTGTCGTTGCTGAGGAGCACATAGCGCATGGAGGAACTGCTGTTGGCAAACAGCAGGTTCTGGTGCTGTGCAATGACCTGTGGACATGAGGACAGTTGGGACCTGAACCACTGGCCACCGGTACTGTCCCCACCCCTACCAAGGAAAGCATCCTGAGGTTGGAGGAGGCATGATGGCAAGGACCCACCTTCACCACCAGGGCCGCATAAGTCACATCAGCTCTCCAAGGTTGTGGCAGGGACCAGCCCACCAGAGGGTCTGCCTCATCATTGTAAATGGGGGTGTCCTTGAACTCAGGGAAGAGCTGCTGGATCTGCTCCACAACTGCCATCTCCTGCTCCAGGATGGCAATGGAGCTGCCTGCACCCTGCAGCCAGCACATACCTCACTCAGTACAGGCTCAGCTCAAAGGAGGCAGGGAGGGGTGGGAACACCACACACCTTCTTATGCAGGGAGATGTAATCCAGACGCACGCCCACCTCACCAGTGAAGAAGTTGGTTCCATTGGCACAGTGACCCAGGAGGCTCCAGCACATTGGTGACCTTGGCAGGGGGTGGAAGGAATCCCCAGGACCACCCAACTTCAAAGTGGGGCTGGCAATGCGCAGCCCCTCAGAGCAGGCGTCATAGTAATTCAGGAAGCCTAGGGCAGGAAGGTCTTGAGGGTCTGGGATTTATCTGCTTCCCTCTCATACAGCCCACCCAACAGGGTCTGGAAAAACGCTGCCTACCTTGTGTGGTCATGGACACGTTGTCAAAGTCATGGTGGTCTGGTTCATTCCAAGTCTCAAAATTCCACTTGGAAACATGAGTCAGCCCATACCTACCTGCAGAGGGAGCTCTACTCTCAGGTTTGGGGATGGAGCCCACCTGGTATCTCCTAGGGATCGGGACCCATGCATGGGGACCACTTGAATGGGGTTACCTGGCTCCAAGCAAGTACCCTACCCCACCCCCATCAGGTGAATCTCTCACCCATCAGGCATCTCGGGCTAGGGAATAGTGATGTCTATGTCAGAGAAGACCACAAGGTGACCTGGGTGATCAAGGAGGAGAACCTCCCCAGGACAACCCACTATAGCCCTCAGGATTTCTCCCTTCTATTCACCAATGTATCTCCTGGCCAAGAGAGAAACCAGATCCTTCCATTCAAACACCTGTTGCTTGTCCTCAAAGTCCGTGAAGTACCCAGAAGGACTGCCCATGAGCTCAAATCCTGAAACACACAGGGGTAGTTGTCCCATCATACCCAACTACTCAGTTAGTGCTGAGATACCACCACCCACCAGGACACAGAATGGCGGGTGGTGGGAGAATGCAGGGCCATTGCTCACCAGGGAGAAGCTGGTTACCCATGAGAAGGTCCAAGAATGCATCCAAGTGGGTGAAGTTGTATATCAGTCTCTGCCCAGGTGACTTCCTGTGGGGGTGGAGGAAAGGTTAGTCCTGGAGAGAGCAGCAGTATTTCTCCACACTCTGGTTTAAAACTTGGGGCCACACTCAAGCATGTGGGGGCCCCAAGTTCTCAGCGAGAGCTAGGATACCAGATGGGCTTTCCCTTTGGAAAAGACTAGCACTGTGAAAGTCTGACATGTTTGAGTATGTATACGTATACATAGATAGAACCCTACACTAAGCCTTAAAGACCCTGAAAACTTGGGGAGACTATGGAAGCTTCTATCACACTCATCATGGAGTGTGAATATGTGTGCCTGAAACCTTCAAGATATTCAAGTAGGGCTCTGGTCAATCACCCACTGAGATGGAAAGACATAAGACGTGATGAGCCATCTTAAAGACATCTGACAAAGCAAGGCCACAACGTTCTGAGAAGGTCCTGGTAGTGGCTAATTGAGGTGAACGCAAGAAGAGATGCCAGGATACTGTCAATTGCCAGATCTCAGGTAAGTCGTAGGGCAAGTGTATGGATTTCAGGACACTGATGCTTGGAGCTCTGTCTCTGGCCTACAACTCTGGCAAAGGGGTGAAGAGCCACCCTGAGGGCTAAATCTGCAGCTGAGGTAACTTGAAGGCACCAGCCAACAGGTATGAAGGGTGGGTCTTGCCAGGGTCTGAGAGCTTGCTAAAGACAAGGAAGACAGCTCATGGGTTTGTCTGGAGAGGGATGGTAGGTCAGACTCTCCACTGTGGGTGATAAAACAACCTCTACAAGAAGCAGCAGCTCCTAGGCACATCAACCCTTCACTGTCCATGACCACATTAGCTACTGCCCCCAAGTCCAGCCTGCCATCTGTGCTTTCGGATTGGAGCCTCTGCCTAGAGCTACAAACAGACCTGCTCAGCTCTTTCCTTTCCCACCCAATGGTCAAAACCAGTTGCAAATAAATAATGCCTAATAAGCATTTGGATAAAGATTAAATCCTTGTTCCAAAGTCCCATCAGCTCCCTGTCTTCACAAACCAGGCACACTTCAAGGAGCAGGCCTCAGCAACAGGGCTACATTCTGGGCCCATTTTTCAAATCAGTGATGTTCCAAGACTAGGACCCAGTATGGAGGTGGGTGTCTGCTTGACACCCCCCACCCCACCCCACCCCATACCTCCCAGGGCCTCCAGGAAATCTAGGGAGCAGTCCTTTGTCCCTCTCTGCTGCATTGAAAGGAGGGTGGTGGTGTTAAAGAGTCCTAAAGTGGGGAGGAGGGAGTTATTGAGGCGAGGTGTAGGCAAGTCTGCCATTCCCTGCAGAGTGGCCTGAGCCATAGCCCAGCTGGGGCAGGCAATTCTTTGTACAGCCAGACTAGGCGCAGCCCCAGCAAAGAAGCACAAGGGCCCTTTCACAGCAGCCTTCAGGAAACTCCCAAGCCTCCCAAGCTAGAGGCGGAGCGTGTATGCTTGGAGGACGAGGCCACAGCGGCTGGTGAGTGCCTGGGTGAGCGCATGGAGGATGGGGGTGGGGGGGAGCCTGAGCTGGCGGGGAGGTGGAACGCTTCTGCAGAGGAGTGCAGCAGTAGCTGTGCACTCGTGCACTCGGCACGCTTGGGAGGGCCGAGGCAGAGAAGAGAACGCGGTCTACAGACGCCTGACTATGCGGGATGCCAAGCGGGATGGGGGTGGTGCGTGCAGTGCGGAAACGCTCGGTGTCTCTCAGGAGAACCCGCTGAAGCTCCAGGAAGGCACAGAAATTCTGGTCTGGTCCTAAAGCCTGTCTGCCCCACCATTTTCCACGGTTGGACAGTGTATAATGTTTTCTTCCCAAATAAAGAATGCAGTATTTAAATGGTGGGCTTAAGAGATAAAAGAAAAAAATCACCGAGCTTCATAGGACCAAACAGACCTATGGGCCTCATACCCCTGCCTTTTGTGTGTCCAACAGCGAGCCGAGGTACCTGCAGCTCAATGAGCACATTGGGGTGGGACAGTGAGCCCGACCATACCCATTGCAGCACCACCCTGAGTGCAGAGCTGTAGAGGCAGAGGAAGGAGTAGAGCAGGGGCAAATCATGGAAGACATGACTTCATCTGCATTTCAATTTGCTGTGGACACTGACCAGGAGAGGTCTGCCCAATCCCTCCCACCCAGGGTGGTGGAGAGGGCAGGGGCCATCCCTACACTGTTTTCTCTCTGCTTTGAAATGAAGGTGAATACTCCCACCCTTTCCTACAGCCCAGCACCTCTGGGTTTACAGGGCATCATTCCACAACTTCAGCTCTGCCATTCTCAAAGATGTAGCAACAGTACATTCCTCAGAGGCCCCTTTGTGGGTAACTGGGTAAGTTATCATTATATGACACCCCCGTAGTTATCCCCAGACCACTAGAGGAGCCTGTTATCTGACACTAGAGATGCTCTGACTAACCCTGCCACACCCACTGGGTAACAGCTCCTGTTAGCTCCTGTTACCAACTGCTGTGCAAACAGTAGCTCAGAGCTTGTTGTAAGGGAAAGAGGAGGTCTGGCTCTACAAAGGTAGGACAGAACAAGTTAAAACCCTGGGGCCCTAAATAGGTTCTTCTAGGAACAAGAGGCCTTCCTGGAGTGACGGGACAGCATCCAGATGGGGTGCCTGAGACCTAAACCAGAGAGGATCCAGCCTAGTGTCAGTCAGGCTTTCCACTCTGGCCTCTCCACTCACATTCCATTCCCACCTCACCCACAAGCAGGGCTGTGGCCAGGCCCATGGCTGCCAGGAACTGGACAAGACCTGTCAATGTCCCAAAGAAGTGTCCAACCTGTGAACTGGAAGGGACTCTGAATTCTTATTGTCCCCTGACCTGGAGGAATGAAGTCTCAGGGTCCCAGATGGTTCTGTAAGACAATTGTTGATCCTAAGTCTGTTCTTAAGTCCTTTGGGGATAAGAGGAGTAAAACATAGTTTCACTTTGCACAGCCCCAAAGCAAACTGCCCACTGTGCTGGGGCCTGTGGAGATAGCAGACCAGACCAGCTGGCCTTCTAGCCATAATGAAAAGAACTACCTCCAGCATGGGAGAGCACCCAGAATACAGGAGCCCACAGAAGACAGCAAGACTGTTACACAAAACTACTTATTCTTAAACACAATGTGAGAAACTCATTGCTCACTACAAGATGTGGATCTGAGGGTTCTGACCAGCCTTACAGAATTTGGGGGCAAACCTCAAGTCTGAGAGCACTGATTACTTAAGCTAATGTTAAAGGGCCATTTAGCTCTAGGTTATTCTTACAAGGCAAGTCTCATGTCCTGCTGAGGTACATGGGGGCCAAGTACCTCACCAGGATTACAGGGGGTCAGCACTAAGGAGGGGAGGGGAGGAGGGGGGATGGAACTGAGGCCAATCTAGAATCCCTGCTGCAAGGGGGGAGGAACACATCTATTTTGATGCCGACAGGCTGTGCACAACACAGGTATGTGTTCACTCATAAGTATGTACACATACAACAGTCGCCTTGTGTGTGCACTGCCCTCAGGAACATGGGACAGGGCCTGAGCTTCAGCTTACCCCAGCCAGAACAGTCTCCACGACGGTGGAAAGAAGATAACCAGCATCTGGGTAGGCGGAGTCAACTGTATTTGACCCCAGAATCTCATGATTTCACTCAGTTCCTCTGGGGCCTCACACTCAAGTAACCTGCCTCTGCCACTCCTGTCTCCACCTCCTCTTCCTCATAACAAGACAGAAGCGGCTGCACCTGGAGCACCCACCCTTCTGTAGAGGGGAGTTTATCACAGGCCCACATAACCGTAATTACTTGTGAGCCTCTGATTATAGTACAACTTGCTGGATTAGCTCACCGGATTAGCAGCTCAGGTAACATTCATTTGACTGGGAAAACCCATGACTCAGCTATCTTTTGGGTAAATAATTTAACAGTGAGCCCAGAGGAGTATTCTCCACAGATCAGCCTCAGAGGTGCCTGCCAACCTGCTCTTCTGTCTGTTAAGAGAAGCCAGAGTGACTGGAGGGTCAGCCCACCAGCAAGCTGCAGCCCCTGGATATTGCAAAGCCTTCAGAGCCAGCCAGGTGTCCCAGGTAAGAACTGTCCCTTGTACCCATACAACAGGGCCCAGGAAAAGGTGGCTTAATGGGCAGAAATAGGAACCTAGACTGCCATTTCTCTGGGGATTGTTCAGATACAAGGCAGGTGATACTTATAGTCCTTCCTCCACACATCTGAGCCCCTAGACACTTGGGGTGAGCCTCGGAGTGGTCAATGAACCTTATGTATTCATTGTCCTTATAATGTTATTCAAGAGCTAGGATGCCTGCTAGACAACCTCCCTACCAGGGAAGCTGCTATCCCAGTACCCAGGCACAGTTGGCTCCAACCATCACCGCCGTGTCCTGGGTTGCGAGAGAACAGAGTGTTTGATTAATACTACAAACAAGCACTTTGGAACCTGTAAACAGGACCAAGGCCATCACATGGTCAGCACAGCCTGAGAATTCTTCATTACCACGGCAAGGTCAGAAGGGGCTAGGACAGCCAGGCCAAAGGTGGACATCTATGAAGCAGTGTGTTTGTTCACTGTACTTGAGCCTCTGAGAAGAGATTCAGCACTTGGAGTAATGAGCACACTGGTTCCAGAGCACACTAGTGCCTGGTGAGACATATTCTAAATTCATGAAGGAGGCTATCAGGGACCAGGGGCCCCAGCACACACAATATACAAGGTCTTCTGCCAACCGCCAGGCCCATGGTGTTCACAGGAGATCAGGTGATGGCTTGGGAGAACTCATGTAGAAGTGGAGTGACTGGCAGAGAACCTTGCCAGACTGGGTGGGTGGGTGGGAAGTGGCTGGAGTTCAAGTTCAAGATGCATCTGCCTCTACTGTCATTGTGGCTTGGGCATATGTGGGCTGGTGGAGGCCTAGTCTAGCCCTTGTCTTGGGTAGGTGATCTTCAGAATGCTTTAGACAGCAGACTTCACATAGGGGCTGAGTTAGGTAGACCACAGAGCACTGCTGGGGTTGAAGCTAGGTCAAATGGCTGGCTCCCTGAGGCACACTGCTGCCGTAAGCACCTCTCACGATAAAACTAGCATCTTAGTGCTCAAGGCCTTATATTCACCCACACAGAAGTACAACCTCATGTCAGAAGGACAAGCTCTAATGTCTGATGTCAGTGTTTGGATGGACAAAAACTCACTGTGAAGCTGGCTCCTGGGCTCTGTGAGCCTAGACACCTAACCATGCCCATTTCCCCTTGCAGATTAGCCAAAGATCCTGGTGTGGCAGGATGGATGCTTCTCCTGAGCCCCAGCAGAAGGGTGGGACACTAGTGCTGGTGCGACGGCAGCCCCCTGTGTCCCAGGGCTTGCTGGAAACACTGAAGGCCAGACTGAAGAAGAGCTGCACCTGCAGTATGCCATGTGCTCAGGCTCTGGTGCAGGGTCTGTTTCCTGCCATACACTGGTTGCCCCGGTACCGCCTTAAGGAATACCTGGCAGGTGATGTTATGTCAGGATTGGTCATTGGCATTATCCTGGTGCCACAGGCCATAGCCTACTCACTGCTGGCTGGGTTACAGCCCATCTATAGCCTCTACACTTCCTTCTTTGCCAACCTGATCTACTTCCTCATGGGCACCTCCCGCCATGTTAATGTGGGCATCTTCAGCCTGCTGTGTCTTATGGTGGGTCAGGTGGTGGACAGAGAACTCCAGTTGGCTGGCTTCGACCCCTCCCAGGATTCTCTAGGGCCCAGGAACAATGACAGCACCCTCAACAACTCAGCCACAATACTGACCATTGGGCTACAGGACTGCGGACGGGACTGCTATGCCATTCGTATTGCCACTGCCCTTACTCTGATGGCCGGGCTTTATCAGGTAAAGAGTTAGCTGCACAGCAAGCAGGCTGGCTGGCCCTGCTTCTTAGAGCACCTGAAGGTGCTTGCCACTCACTACCAGGAAAGCCTGGAAGCATGTAGAAAAAGTATCCCTAAGGCTCAGAGAGAAAATAGCACAGCAGAGGCAGAGGTGCAGCCCAGGCCTAGGTACCAGAGGGGCTGAAGGCACAGAGTGGAGGGATATGTAGGGCTGGCCTGGCCAGCGTGGTCTGATAAGGCACTGGGGCAAATGTGGCCATGGCTCAGGTGAATAGTCAGACTGCAACCCCAATGTCCACTTTGGCTTACTGACTCAGGCAGGGCCTGGGAGTAGAGATGCATTCATTCCCTGGTCTCCCCACACCTTGTTCTCTTCTGTTGACCCTGTCTTCTCTGTTCCTTCTATTATTCTATTTTGTGGCTGCCTGGGAGGGAGCTTGGTGGAAGGAGCTACACATAAGACACAGGGGAAGGGGCTGCCTCCTGATGCCTACAACCCTAATTCTGAAACAAAACCAATTTCTGCATGTGTGAGAGCATGAGAAGTGAGCAACCACATGCAACATCTATAGAACAGAACACAGCTCGCCCCTGTTCTGGCCCATGATGTATGTGGAAAACAGCGGGAGTCCATTCAGAGGAATAAGCAAGTGTAGATTCCTGTGATCCATACCCCTTGGTTTATATTGATGGTGGTTCCTGACTCATAGCCTATCAAATTGTACTTCATCTGCAGGTCCTCATGGGTATCCTCCGGCTGGGCTTCGTGTCTACCTATCTCTCACAACCACTGCTCGATGGCTTTGCTATGGGAGCTTCTGTGACCATCTTGACTTCTCAGGCAAAACACATGCTGGGTGTGCGGATCCCTCGGCACCAGGGCCTAGGCATGGTGGTCCACACATGGCTGAGCTTGCTGCAGAATGTGGGACAGGCCAATATGTGTGATGTGGTCACCAGTGCCCTGTGCCTAGGAGTGCTGCTGGCAGCTAAGGAACTCTCAGATCGCTACCGACACCGTCTGAAGGTGCCAGTACCCACAGAGTTATTTGTTATTGTGGTGGCCACAATTGTGTCCCATTTTGGACAGCTCCATGCACGGTTTGGCTCGAGTGTGGCTGGCAACATTCCCACTGGTTTTGTGGCCCCACAGGTACCAGACCCTAAGATAATGTGGCGTGTGGCCCTGGATGCCATGTCCCTGGCCCTCGTGGGCTCAGCCTTCTCCATCTCCTTGGCAGAAATGTTTGCCCGTAGTCATGGCTACTCTGTCAGTGCCAACCAAGAGCTGCTAGCTGTGGGCTGCTGCAATGTGCTGCCTGCCTTCTTCCACTGTTTTGCCACTAGTGCTGCTCTGTCCAAAACTCTGGTGAAGATAGCCACTGGCTGCCAGACCCAGTTGTCCAGTGTAGTCAGTGCTGCTGTGGTGTTGCTGGTGCTGCTGGTGCTGGCTCCACTGTTTCACGATCTGCAGCGATGTGTGCTAGCTTGTATCATTGTTGTCAGTCTGCGGGGGGCGCTGCGCAAGGTGAAGGATCTCCCACAACTTTGGCGGCTAAGCCCTGCTGATGCACTGGTCTGGGTGGCTACTGCAGCTACCTGTGTGCTAGTTAGCACGGAGGCTGGACTATTAGCTGGAGTGTTCTTCTCACTGCTCAGCCTGGCAGGCCGTACACAGCGTCCACGGGCTGCCCTTCTTGCCCGAATTGGAGACTCCACCTTCTATGAGGATGCTGCTGAGTTTGAGGGCCTCCTGCCCCCACCTGAGGTGCGAGTGTTCCGTTTCACAGGTCCACTTTATTATGCCAACAAGGACTTCTTCCTTCGGTCTCTCTACAGACTCACAGGGTTGGATGCAGGGCACTCAGCCACCAGGAAGGATCAGGGTCCAGAGGTGGGTGTCAGTAACAGAAGTCTTGCCGATGGCAAGGATCTGGGTTCAGTGAGCAGTGGGGCTGGGCTGGTGGTACCCCTGGCATTTGGTTTCCACACAGTGGTCATTGACTGTGCACCACTGCTGTTCCTGGATGTGGCTGGCATGGCCACATTGAAAGACCTCCGCAGAGACTATAGGGCCTTGGACATCACCCTGCTTCTGGCTTGCTGCAGTCCTTCAGTGAGAGACACACTGAGAAAAGGGGGCTTCCTTGGGGAAGAACAGGGAGCTGAAGATGAGCTGCTGTTCCCCAGTGTACACAGTGCTGTGGAGGCTGCATGTGCCCGCCGTGAGGAGCTGCTGGCTGCTGATTCTGCCCTCTAGCAGGGCCCTCAAGAGCCAACACCTGTGTCCACAAGCCAGTACTGAGCTCCTTTGTAGGAGTGGTATGAATGATAACATCATTAGAGCTATACCCTTGGACCACCTTTGCCCTGGAGAAGCCAGGAAACTCCAACTAAGGAAAGGAAAGTGCAGCACCCTTAATACATTCAAGGATTCCAAACATTCAGTGATCTAAACTCTCTACCTCTGAGTCCACTGCTGCCCCCTGGTGCCTATTCAACCAGGATAACTATACCCACACACAT
This sequence comes from Mus pahari, assembly GCF_900095145.1. Classification (NCBI taxonomy): domain Eukaryota; kingdom Metazoa; phylum Chordata; class Mammalia; order Rodentia; family Muridae; genus Mus; species Mus pahari. Next base: position 96,578,647 of record NC_034602.1, on the reverse strand, counting down.
GATCCCTCAGCCCACACAGTGCCAAGTTTGATATTCTGTGTTGTCATCTTATCTGAAACAGAATCCTGCAAATTATATGACCTCCAAGATGCCAAAAGGACACTTTCCCATTCCTTGTACCACTAGGTACCAGATATGAGCTGGATATACAGCCAAGCCTCAAGGGTCTGAATTTCTGAAAGGCCTCCTTGTACCTGGTGCTCATCTTGATTGGACCCTTACAAAGGCAGCCACCTGCTCCAGAGCCACAGTCCAGTGTCACTTTCTAAGGCAATGTGACTTATATAACCTCATCCTGACCTTGGGGCACAATGTCTCTATACAGCTTATACTGGTAACCACAATGTGGTATACGTATGGTACAAAGCCAGACACGGTAGACCCTAACTCCATTCAGTACTTCTAAAATAAACCTCAGGAGGAAACCACCTGTGCTCCATCCAGGGTCTGCTTTTGGCATAGCCAAGCAGACATTCTCCTCCTCTTCTGCCCAACAGGATGCTCTAACAGGAAACACAACCCCCTTGCCATGCTCTACCATGATTCTCCCCCACCCACAGCCCAGCACTGTGACCCACAGCTGGCCCGGACAAGGTCAGATCCACCACCTCAGCATCTCTGTACAACAAGCTCTGACCAGCAACTCCCAGGGTACCCACTGCAGCATCACCCACCTGGCTGTGATGAGATCCAGCAGCCAGTGTATCCGGACCTGCTCAATGCCACTGTGAGGTACGGCACCTATGTAGGCAAGGTTCAGTTGCTGGTCCCAACTAAGGTCGTACTGGTCAGCCTGGTTGTGAGGCAGTGGGGGGCTAGGGACAGGACAAAGAAGTGAAGTGCTTGTCCTAAGCTGAGGCCTGCAGCATACCCAATTTTATACATGTATTACCTAACTACCTAGACCCTTGTGGATGAATTATGTGTCTCCAAAGTGTACGATAAAGTAGCCCGTTCACCAGAATGTTCTACAGTCTTGCTTGGGGGCAGGGTGAGGGGAGCTCCCACAGGACACAGTACCATATTCTAATAGGGCATCTGCCTGCCATAAAAAAAGGATCCGAGTATTTCTAAAAAACTTGGGGCACACTCATTAACTGGGGCAGGTCTTGATACTTTGGGAGACTCCTAGGCTCTGCCAAAGTACCAATCATGAACCTATAGCCTGAGTACTGCACTCCTGATCCCTGGGAGCCACTTAGGGAGGTTCTGGCATTTCAGGGACCCACTAAGCTAGAAAACCCACGCCACATTCCAGAAACTGACTAGCCTAACAAGGTAGGCCCTAAAGGGGTTTGCACTTCACTTCTGAGTGTCCAGGAGTGATGGGCAGAGAGCCCAAAGCTGTAATGAGGGGAACCCAGAGGATAGAGCAAGGGGCGCTCCTGGACTTGACAAGTGGTGGGCCTCACCAGAAGCCGGTGCTCCTCCAGAAGGGCAACAGAGGCCTCAGCGGGCGGGCTGCGTCCACACGCACCAGGTACGGTGTCTCAGCCAGCGCCAAGGGCGCGGCCAAGAACGCAGCAAAAAACGTCAGCGTAGCTGAGGCGATATGCGGGGGGCGCATGGTTAGGATATCCAGGCGCCCCCGAACAGCAAGCTTTTAGGCGGCGGTCGCAGTGTTCCGCCTCCGGGTAACGCCCCACGTGACCTCTCGCCAGGCCTGGACAAAAAGGAACCCAGTCACGCGCCTCCCCGTGCTGGCGAGTTCCGCTGCGTCCCAGGCGCTCCAAAAGTGGAACCAACATTAGCAGTGCTTGGGTGTCTCAGAGCGGCCATTATTCTTGCGGCTGTCTCAGTCTCGTTGGAGGCCTGTACGTGCTCTGAAAAACAAATCAGGCACTACTGAGTGTCGTGGGGTAGAAGTGGAGAACTGTATCAGAAGATGGCGCTGTGGGACTGTTCCAAGGATTGGATTGGGGGGAGAAAGTCAAGGTGCTTTGGCCGAGCTTTTCCAAAATGGGACTACTCTCATTCTGGGACGGATGAGACGTTCCGAAATCCAAGTGACTCCTTGTAGTGGACAACCAAAGATCAGTCCTGAACATCTGTGAAAGGCAGGTTCAGTAGTGCAAATCTTTAAGATTTGAATTGTGCACACACAATGAGCAGGGTATTAGCAACGATGGAACAGACTTAACTGGCACTCTTGGTAGCACAAGCCTTTAACCTCTGGAGTTTCAAACAATCGAGTTTCACAACCCGTGAAAAGCCTCTTTCTCATGCAAATCTCCCGACACCAAGGAAGAAACCCTTCCCTAGTGTTGATAGTTCCTTGGGTTGATGGTTTTAAATCTTAGGTCCTCAGGATAGCTGGTAAAAGGAAGATTTTTAGGTGGAGAAATGAAAGCTATGCCACAACCTCGTTCAAGGATCAGAAAGTCAAGAGCCTATGTGAAGCTTCTTCAGTGACTAAAATACAAAGTTCAGTGTCCATAGACAGCAAATAGATACTACCTGGTTGGGTAATCTGTTCTGTATGAAGATTAATGTAGGCAGGGTCTCAATATGTGGTCCTAATTCACTTGGGACTTGCTGTATAGACCAGGCTAGGCAGAAACTCACAGACATCTTCCTGTCTCTGCCTCCTGAGCGCTGAGACTAAAGGCATGGGCTACCATGTGTAGCCTTATTTTTTATTATTATTATTATTATTATTATTATTATTGGGGATTTTTTAGACAAGGTTTATCTGTGTAACTCTGGCTGTCTTAAAACTCAATCTATAGACCAAGCTGGCTTCATACTCAGAGCTCCCGCCTCTGCAAGGTGCTGGGATTAAAGGCATGTGCCACCATACCTGCCTATATTCTGTTTTATGTGTATTTGTGAAGGCCTGCATGTATATATGTGTACCATGTGCCTGCCAGGTGTTCATGGAGACTAGAAGAGGTTGTCAGATCCCCTGGAACTAGAGTTACAGGTAGTTGTGAGCCACCATCTATGACCTGAATCTGGGTCTTTGTAACAACATCAGGTTCTCTTAACCACTGAGACATTTTCAGGTCCTTGAAAATCTTTAAAAATAAAATCATAAAAATGTTAAAGAAAGGCTAGTAAGATGGTTCAGCGGTTAAGGGCTCTGACTGCTCGTCCAGAGGTCCTGAGTTCAAATCCCAGCAACCACATGGTGGCTCACAACCATCTGTAATGAGATCTGATGCCCTTTTCTGGTGTGTCTGAAGACAGCTACAGTGTACTTACATATAACAATAAATAAATCTTTAAAAAAATGTTAAAGAAAATATAAAAACTACAATTTAAATTGGTATGTTTTATTCTATGTAAATCATAAAGATGGCAGAACCTTAATGGATTAGATTAGCTATAGATTTGACTTAGCTGAAGACAGAAATAAGGAATTGGAAGATAGATTTGGGGGACAATCCACAGTGACAGGGAAAAAAAATTACAGAAACCACTGGACAGACATGGAGAAAAGATCCAACAGTATAATTGAATTTTCAGCTGAAAATAAAAGGGGAGTAAAGCAGAAACAGCATTTGAAGGGGTCACAGCGATAACTTTCTGAAAGTAAATTTTAAAAATTAGAGGCCAAGAATGTGGCTAAGTTAGTAAAGTGACCTGAATTTGAACCCTAGTGGAAAGGCTGTGTGTGGTAGCAGTGCTAGTAATCCCAGCACTGAGGAGATGGAAACAAGAGGATCTCTGGGGACTTACTGGCTTGCTCCCCAAGATCACCTGCACAGGGGTGCACCACCCACAGTGGGTTGAACCCTCCCACATCAGTCACTAATCAAGAAAATGCCCTTAAAGGCCAATTTGATGAAGGTATTTTCCCAACTGAGGATTCTTTTTCCCCAAAGACCTTAGCTTGTATCATGTTGACATAAATAAATAAATAAATAAATAAATAAATAAATAGCATATAAGTAATTGGTAACTTATTAAGTTTAGCAAAAAACAAAAAAAAACAAAAACAAAAACAAAAAACAAACAAAAAAAAACAGAAAAAAAAATTTCCAGGTGGGGCCTATGATCTATGCTTTGATTCTCAGACACTGAGGAGATTGAAGCCAAAGGATTTCTTGAACTAGGAGTTTGAGGCCAGCCTGCACAACACAGTAGGAAATATATCTATATGTAATACATAAACACACAGATGTTTTTGAAAAGTAAAGGTTGAGTAGAAACATTTTAAAGAAATTGTGAGAGCAACGGTCACCACCCATTTTTCACTATGGAAATATTACCTGCTGTTCTTCAAGCAGAAAGAGAGTGATCCTCAGTTGAATGCAGAGGAACCAGAAAGAATGAAAATAAAGGATATAAAAGTTGTATAAATCTAATAATGTATTGTGACTGCAGAAAGCCATGATGGTAGAAATGGCTTATGGGGGCATAAAGACAAATGTATCTAGAGAGTTAAACTGCATGTTATTAGCAACACAGTCACTAAAGGTAGTTAACAGGGTTAACTCCACTGTTGTATGTGGTGAAGGGGATTTGCAGGTATAATTGCATTAGAATCTTAAGATGTGAGATTATCCTAGATTATCCAGTGAATCTCAGATGCAACAGTGTGCTTACACGGGGAGGCAGCAGAAGGGAAACACAGGAAAGGGGGCTATAGTGGCCTCAAAAAAATCTTACCCAAGGTGTCACCTCTGCCCCAGATCCCAGAATTCTTAGTGAGCCTCTTCTCATTCATGAAGTAGATAGCAATGGAAGCTGGGAGACTGCTGGCAGCATTCTGACTAGAATCTTCAATGATGTTCAGAGAAGAACCGATGACATCCATCTCCTAGCCCAGATGTTCCCAGTGCAAGAAATAAATTCCAAGACACACGACTTTGTGTCTGAAGAAGCATTGGTTATATAGAATGCTGTACCTGCGCCTGGGTAAGAAAGGCTCTTCCCTGAGAAGATGTGATCACAAATGGGACTCTATGGGAAGCTGAGAGCTGGGTGTCCTGTCAAGGCTGTGGTAGGTTGTCCTGAGCATTGTTAAAATTACACCAAAAGGAGCAGGAACCAGTGCCTGGAGGAGGAGTGTCCACTAGCAGCGGTCGGTGTTCACACTGCCATTTTTAATATGTGAGGTTGGAGTATGGAGCCCTGACAGCTGGAACTACAGCACTCAACTCACTTTTTGTCATCTTAAGCCTGAGGTAAGCAGCATGCCTGCTTTGCTGGTACTGCTGGGCTTTCTTAGACTTAAAAACACAGAGACTTATTATTTCTAAAAGCTTAGGCATTAGAGCAAGGCTATACCTTGCTAGCTCTAACTTAATTAATCCATTTATTATAGTCCATGTCTGCCACATGGCCAATTATGTCCCCCTTCCCACATACTGATACTTAGGACTTCCTCCATGCCACACTGGCAAAAAAAACCCTTCTCCAGATTATTCTCCCAGAGACCCTCTCTCAGCCTGGAAGTTTCTCCCTCAATTCCTGTTTTAGCTATTGGCTGTCAGATCTTTATTAAGCCAATCAAAAGGTGAGGGAGGAAGAGTGTTTACAAAATATGATACTGGTGATGAGTCTTAAAAATAACAATACCAGGGGCTGGAGAGATGGCTTAGCAGTTAAGAGCACTGACTGCTTTTCCAACGGTCCTGAGTTTAATTCCCAGCAACCACACGGTGGCTCATAGCCATTTGTAATGGGATCCGATGCCCTTTTCTGCTGTGTCTGAAGACAGCAACAGTGTACTCATATACGTAGAATAAATAAATAGCATCTTTAAAAAAAAAATAACAATACCAAAGTCCCAAAGTTGGCTACTGCTCAGCTCTCTGCTGGTACAGAAATCAACATTTGAATATATAAAGACAACCTTTACATAGTATACAAAAAGATTACAACAGCTAGTCCTTTCCAATGGGCTCTGTCCTATACCACCTTCCCTGCTCATATTCTGTCATACAGAATCTTGAGTGTTCCCCCTCCCCAATGTTTAGCTTATACCTTTACTAGATGGGCAACCCCTACTTTTTTTTTTATATATCTTGCTTATATTAGATGTATCTTCTTACTTTCTATGTGCTAGATGTGACATTTGAGGCCTTGATCCTAGAAATATATACTCCTACCATGCCCCAAATTGGTTAATTCCAGACAGAAAATGGAGTACCTCTGATATGAAGACTAACCACTTCAGAGCCCAGTCTCAGACTAAACGGGCATCCTTGTTCTAGAGCCCTAAGAAGGTGGACAGCAGAACCTACCATGGAGCCCCAGTGAGTCATGCTGGCCATTAATCCTATAGTTCCTGCCCTACCCACCTATCCCTTAGGAACCCCAGTCAAAGCTTAGGACACACAGCCCTGCTCTGTTCCAACCAAACTGGGATTACCAGAGCCTGATTGGCATGTCAGGCATCTTCCCTAAGGAAGTGTAGGTTGCACATCTTTCCAGACAGCTGTTTCTTAGCACCCTGAGCTGTTAAGAGTACGCACCATGCTAGATATAGTCTGCAAAAAGACTAGCAAAGAGGAACAGAGGATCCCTAGAAAAACCACAGGTTCACAATGGCATCACTCACTAAGAAGCTAAAGAAGCCCTTTCCATTTGTCTGCCTGGTGGCATAAAGACCAGAAGATTATCTTGAAACTGGAGTTATAGAAGGCTTTAAGCTGGGCTGGTGAGATGGCTCAGTGGGTAAGAGCACCCGACTGCTCTTCCGAAGGTCCGGAGTTCAAATCCCAGCAACCACATGGTGGCTCATAACCATCCGTAACAAGATCTGAAGTCCTCTTCTGGAGTGTCTGAAGACAGCTACAGCGTACTTACATATAATAAATAAATAAAATCTTAATAAATAAATAAATAAAAAAATAAAAATTAGCTCTTCCTTAAAAAAAAAAAAAAAAAGGCTTTAAGCTGCCGGGTGGTGGTGGCACACGCCTTTAATCCCAGCACTTGGGAGGCAGAGGCAGGCAGATTTCTGAGTTCAAGGCCAGCCTGGTCTACAGAGTGAGTTCCAGTTTCAAAAAAAAAAAAAGGTTTTTTTTTTTTTGCAGATTCTGGGAATCAAACCCGGATCTTTTGTAACAGCAGCAAGTTCTCTTAACCACTGAGCCATCTCTCTTGTCTCGATGTTGCTACTTTTAAAATTATCTCTTCTAACAATTTTGAAATGTTATTTCCCAAGGAGAAGGTAACTTAGCCCCCTCTAATGGCTGAGTGAAACCCAAAAGTAGCTTATTCTACAGTTGAGCTGTTGTTTCCTTATTAGTGATAAGAGGGGAAGTATTGCAAGATCATATTATAAACCCTGAGGCTGTGTTGTTTACTGAACAAACCTTTTTTTTAGTTATGATGTGGCTTAGCTCTTATCACACATCTTTAATCCCAAACAATGAAGGTAAAATTAGTTTGTAGAAGGAAGCACCCATGTTTGAAAATGATGTCTGATTAAATGGCAGACAAAGTGGTAATTCAGAGAAAGATTTGACAGAATAGGACTGCCCACATCTCACAAGAAGAGAGAGGAAAGGAAAGCTATTTAAGAGAGAGCAGGAGAGGAGGGAGAGGAAGAGAGGAAGAGGGGAAGAACAAGCAAGCAATTTTACTGGGAGAGTTTTACAGAGAAAACAAGTTAGGCACAGGTAAAGATAGAATGAGCCAGAGAATGAGAATGAGTTAGAAGATTAGAATAGATTGCTGGAGTTAGTTTGAGGTTAAGCAGAGCAAAAAGTCAGAGGCCGAGAGAGAAGCCATACTGAATCAGTCAGCTTGGAGAGGGATTTGAGCCAGAACAGCTGAGTTGACCAGCCAGCAAGAGTTTACAAAGCATAAGAAAGGGTGAGCTTATTTGACAGTAAGTCTCAGAGACAGAAAACATCCTAGACCTAGATTAGATTGTACAGAGGCCAGAAACTTCCAGGACTTGTTAAGAAGGCTACTAAGGAGACTGAAGAGATGGCTCAGAGGTTAAGAGCATTTATTTTTCTTGTAGAAGATCCTAGATCTATTTCAAGTACCTTCATGGCAGGTCACAAACATCTGTAACTCCAGTTCCAGGAAATCCAGTTTTCTTTTCTGACCTCCTCTGACACCAGGCCACCAGGCACAAAATGTAAGCAAATCAATCATACTGATAATATATATATATATATATATATTATATATATATAGGCAGAGCCTCTCTACATAGCCCCGGTTATCCTAGAACTCACTAGATAGACCAGGATGTCCTCAAACACACAGAGCTCTCTTGTCACTGTTTTCTTCCCCTGATGCACTGTGTGGCTACTGGGAATGGGCTAGAGGCCAGGATCTTTTTGGATCACCATTCCAGTAGTGTTTCCCCAACTCCAAATCAGAGTGGACCTATAGAAGCAGGGCCCTTCAGGGCTGCTGACAAAAGAGGCAGAGTGACTCCTAGGTCCAAAGTCATAGGCATTGTCTGGACAACACAACAGCTGTGGTTACTGTGGATGTCCTTTCCCTTGCATGCAGGTACTCAAAGACCTGGGAACACACTGGGAGAAAGTTGTGCCACGGGTGTGTGTGTGTGTATGTGTGTATGTGTGTATGTGTGTGTGTGTGTGTGTGTGTGTTTTCGCGCGTGCGCGGGCACGGTGTTTAGGGGTTAAAGGAGCTTGTGGAAGTCCCACTAAAGTGCTCAGGTAGCTACTTGAATGTTTCCATATAGCTTCTCCTCTGCTTATAAGAGCAAAGGCCTCACATATCCAGTATCCTGTGTGGGAAATCTAGTCCATTCCTTGTTTTGCTCATCTGGCGCTGGAGGTCAGATCAAATCCACTTGGGCCACTATGCCCCTAGAGTCTGGTCCAGAGGCCCCGCCTTCGGCAGGACCGTACCGCCCCTAAGGAGGCCCTCTCCAGTCTGGCCCCGCCCACGTGAGCCTGCGCGTTAGGTAGCGCAGTCGGAAGCCGGGAGCGGGCTCTGCTGAAGGCCCTCTCTACACCGTGGACCTGGCTTTATCGTGCGCCTGGAGCTGGGGCGCTCGGGTTGTGGATGGCGGCGGCAGCCGAGCCCGGTGCCCGGACCTGGCCGGGCAGTGGTTCCCCACGTCTCGGCAGCCCGGCCGGCAGCCCTGTGCTGGGCATCTCGGGCCGCACACGCCCGGGGTCAGGGCCGGAGCGGACTAGCAGAGCTATTGGCTCCGCAGCACCTGGCCACAGCTTTCGCAAGGTGACACTTACCAAGCCTACCTTCTGCCACCTCTGCTCGGACTTCATCTGGGGACTGGCTGGCTTCCTGTGCGATGGTGAGAGTCCACCCTGCGTCCTAAGGCCGCTCCCAGGAGCCGATGCCCTCCTTCCCCGGACGCTGCCCTGACCTTTGAGCCCTGTCCCTCTTGGCAGTGGGTGGGCTCAGAGACAGACTGGTTTGAGTAGGACTTTGCTATGGAGGTGACACCCTGCTTTTAAGGACAGGAAGGAGGGTTACCCTGGGTCTGGGCTCTCTTGACCTGAGATCTCAGGATTTCCTAGTGGGAGGTGGAGACCGAGTCGCCATAGTGCAATGCTGTTGTTGGAATCCAGCGGAGCTCTAAGAGGCAAGGTGTGTGCTGAGGCAGTTGTTGGGTCTGGGCATAGAGATATGAAGGTAGGACTGAGACTTGAGGCAATGGGACTCCCACTGGTGTTCCTGTGTCTGGCATCCTAAACGACTGGGGCAGCAGGAGTGGCTGGCTGTGGGTCCTGGGCATTCTTGTCCTGAGTGCATGCTGATGCACATAGGGATTTAATGCTGCTCTGCTCAGGCTCAACTGCTTGGAGAGCTAGGCCCAGCCTTCTTTATAGTTGTGGCATGTCCCAGCACAGCTCCCACCCAGCTGCCAAGCCGGCTGGGCAGGACAGAGGATGGCACCTCTTTCTCAGCTCTCCAGGTAATTCCATGACTTGCCCTCTTTTTATTCTTACTCTTGTGAAGAGGCAGCCCTGAGACCCAAATCTGTGAGGGACATCTGGGCCTTTGATAGTGTGACCTGACCAGGGTCTGAAGGTGGGAGCAATGGATCTGTCCTATTCTGTGCTTGGGGCAGGATCACTGAGGCCATAGCTCCTCACACAGGTGTGTCTTCTGCTAGTGGGGGTGACAAGGTTGCCATGGCACCTTGGGGCTAGTAGCGACATAGGAGTGGTCACCTGTTTTTCTCTATCAGATGAGAAATGTTACACTGTCCTGTCTGCTCTCTTAAAAAATCAGAGTCCCATTGAGATGGAGGCTGTGAGTTATACACTGACTTAGCTGCATATCTGAAGCTATGCCCCAGGACCTACAAAGGTGGCCTATGCACGATGGTCCTCTGACTCACTTTATGGCTGAAAGTCATAGAAGGCATAGTTTGAAGTCTAAGTCTAATCTCTGAAGGTAAAGGTAGTGGAGGCAAACCCACAGGTCAAAGGCTAGACCCAGGATCTCTGCAGAACTGAGAGATGGTGAAAGTAGGATTTGAATCCAGATACCCATCACAGATTTGACCCCTGTGCCTAGGTCTGTGGAATCAGGAAACCTAAGCAAAACCCTCATGTCCAGCAGTCCAAGAGTCTGTTACCCAGAAGACGGTACAGAGCCTCTTCTAAGCAGCATTGTTGTAGGTGTCTTCACAAGGGTATGGGCAGGGGCAGGGAAGGCAGCTGGCAAGATCTTCTGAGGTGGAGAAAACTGAGTGCCTGGAAAGATTCCTGTTAGGTCATTACTTAGTCATCTGCTTTTCTCACCAGCCCTAGCATCCTTCAAGCAGAGCATCCCATGGGAAACTTTTGTCTCTTTTTAGGAATGAGGTGTCTGGGGTCTCAGCAGGAGGGAAACAGCAGCTGGGACCCTCTGGATAGGCTCTGGCTTCTCAGGCTGTCTTAGTGGCTGTGTCCCTTCATTTCTACAGCCTCTCACCAGTCTCCCACCTGTGGCGCTCAGCCTAAGCCCCTCACTCCCTGCCTCTGATATGTTACATGGGTTTCTGTCCCCTCTTGTACATCTCCAAGTTTGTTTCACTGCTGAAGCTCTGCTGTGCTGAAGTCTGGAAACAAGCCCCCCTTGCCAACCAGGTGTGTTTTGTTATGTCTTAAGCTCCTCCCACAGCTGTTTATGTGCACCCTGTCTTTGTGGACTCAGCTATCTGCTCTGTTGGCATCAGAGACAAGGGAGCGGAGACAGTGTGAGGGGGATTGGGCCACTCCCAAGACAGCAGAACACACTCATCTCCCACCATGGTCCTACTGTGGCATCCAGTTCCTGAGGATGGTGTTATTGCCTTGGATCACAGTATGGCACAGGGATGGGTACCATGCTGACTGGCTCAGCTCAAGAACTTCCCCCAGTCAGCTCTGGCTGAGTAACCTCTTTCTCATGGACTCTTAGCCCTATTATGGATTTCTGATTTCTATGGTATGCTGATAAAGGCTGAGTTCTAGGGCTTCTCACCTCCTAGGGCATACACGGGGTGTTTAGCAAGGTGGGCTGACTGACACAGCTCTCTTTCCTGCAGTCTGCAACTTCATGTCCCATGAAAAGTGCCTGAAGCAGGTGAAGACCCCGTGCACAAGCATTGCGCCAAGTCTAGTCCGGGTGAGTGTGGGGGCAGTACACATGGCTTTCATGGGGTTAAGTGTTAACCTCTAGCTGTCCTTTGCATTATTCAGTTTAGCCACCTCATAGTTAGGGAGCAAAGGACACAGTTCTCACAATCAAAAGGAAGGAGCCATTAATGAGCTGAACACTGAGTGGATTTCTAGAGACTGAGAAAAGTTAGTGTCCAAGGGGGCACATTCTTGTCTATGGAACACTCAGAATGAGGAAGCCAGAGGAACACAGATCAGAGGTTCAAGGTTAGGAAGAGGATGTAGCTGCAGAAGGGCCAAATGAGGAGTCCTGGAGTCTGGGTATTTTGCTTGGACTGCATGCACTCTGAGTGCTCTGGCTATGACACTGACTAGTTTTGTAAGTTATTAACACTGGAAAATAGGTAAAGAGCACAGGGGATCTCTGGATTGCCTCTGACAAATGCACATAAACCTCTAGAGGTTGTAACATAACAGGTTTATGTGAAAACCCTCTGAGCCTTGGAGTTGGAGCATGTTTTGGCCATTGACCTTCCTCCACAGGGCTCTGGAGAGAGCAGTGAGGCTCCTAGCAGGTAGAGAGACTTCCTTTCTGTGAGTAAAGATAGCAGTGAGAGCAGCATCGCCAGACATAGCTCACACAGGAAAGCATGGTGGCCTCACTTCGCATCAGCTGCATCCACAAAGCCAGATCCCTGATAGTGCAGCTGCTCTGAACTTGTACTTGCCTGCACGAGTAGGTGGGTCCTGCCTCCCAGCAGTGGGGGTGAGGGGATGAAGCACCACAGTAAGCAGAAGTTGACGCTGATGAGTGCTCTGAATACTGTCACTTTCCCTTTAACATTGCTGCTCGGTGGATACTTGCTTACTAGGTGTGAGCACAAAGGGATCCAAGGATGCTGGCTGCTTTCTCAGGGTGCTATGCTTGCCAAGAGTGTTGCCCCTGTGAACGAACATGAACATGTTGAGGCTGTACCTTTTTTTTTTTTTAGATTTATTTATTTATTATATGTAAGTACACTGTAGCTGTCTTCAGACACTCCAGAAGAGGGCGCCAGAGCTCATTACGGATGGTTGTGAGCCACCA
>NC_034602.1:96553691-96565831 GCF_900095145.1 Mus pahari | reverse complement strand
ACACTGTAGCTGTCTTCAGACACTCCAGAAGAGGGCGTCAGATCTTGTTACAGATGGTTATGAGCCACCATGTGGTTGCTGGGATTTGAACTCTGCACCTTTGAAAGAACAGTCGGGTGCTCTTACCCACTGAGCCATCTCACCAGCCCCCTCTCTTCTGCTTATTGAACGTGCTTTAAGTCTTGTGCTAAGGACCAGTCAAGTTAGGATCTGATCCTTATGATCTGTTTTCATAGGAAGGTAACTTGCTATCACATGCTCACTGGGCTTCCAAGAGGGTGAATCTGAAGGGTGTTGGAAGCTCCTGAATCTAATAACACAGGCGCCTGATAATCTTGCTGGCCTGTGGAGTGAGGAATGGGTATCAGGTGAACTCTTTTTTTTAAAACTGTGCTTATGATACTGCAGATGTGAAGTTACAGAGCTTTTTCTCTGCTTGCCTGTCCCACAATCAGCCAGGCTAGCCCCAGTCCAGATCTCATGGTAGTATAGCTGGATTGAGGTAGGCACTCTCAAGTAGGACCTGACTTGCAGACTTGTGAAGGTGAAGGCAGAGGAGAGATGATTCTCTCTGTCCAAGTAGTTACCAACAGGTAATGCTGGGCCAGTTCACAGGGCTAACAGGGATAAGGGTGCAGGACCAGGCAGGCTTAAATCAGGATTGCTCTGTTCTTATAGGTGCCTGTAGCCCACTGCTTTGGTTCCCCTGGTCTCTACAAGCGCAAGTTCTGTGTGGTCTGCCGCAAGAGCCTGGAGGTACCCGCATTCCGCTGTGAAGGTACCATTGGGCCCTTGGCCCCCTTGGAATTGAGCTCCTCTCTCAAGGAGCTGGTCTCTGCTACCCCAGGTAGCCCAGCCCTCCTCTACCTGTGGTTTGTCAAAGGGTGGTAGGCTCAAGCTGACTTTGGGGGCTCCAACAGTATGAGCCTACCAGGCAGGAAGCAATCAGGCTAAAAGAAGCTGGTTCAGGATGGCAGGGGTTGGGGTTGGAGCCCCTCTAAGCTAAGAGGTCAGTGTGGAGGGCAGGGGTGTGGCAAGAGGCCCCTAACCTTGCCCGCCCCCCAGTGTGTGAGCTGCACGTTCACCCCGACTGTGTGCCCTTCGCCTGCAGCGACTGTCGTCAGTGCCACCAGGATGGACACCAGGATTATGTGAGTGTACTAGCGCTGGGGTAGGTGTGGTAGGGGTAGGCTGGCTGAGCTTCTGACTGCCCCCCATCCCCAGGACACATATCACCACCACTGGAGGGAGGGGAACCTGCCTTCTGGTGCACGATGTGAGGTCTGTAGGAAGACTTGTGGTTCCTCGGATGTGCTGGCTGGTGTACGCTGCGAGTGGTGTGGTGTACAGGTGGGCATGGGAATGGAATGAATGGGGCCCTTGAGTGTGGGACAAAAGAGAGGTGAAGCCAACATGTAAGGGTGGGCTCTGTGACAGGGTATGTGGTGAGAGACGGGGAAAGTTCCTCTTTATCAAGTTGTCTACATCCTACTGTTTTCTGGGTTATGGATCTAGGTGGGTGCTTGGCCAGCTTTCTGCCCAGGGTACCAGACTTATACCTTTGTCCTATCAGGCTCACTCAGTGTGCTCCACAGCACTCGCACCTGAGTGTACATTTGGACGTCTACGCTCCATGGTACTGCCTCCTTCGTGTGTGCGCCTGTTGTCCCGAAACTTCAGCAAGATGCACTGTTTCCGAATCCCTGAGGCCATGGTCCTGGAGCTTGGTGAGGCATAGATAGGACTGGGGTATACCCTGGCTGGGCCAGGCAGTGAGTATAAGGACTTTGACTGTCCTGCAGGTGATGGGGATGATGGCGTAGATGGGAGTGCTGCTGTAGGCACAGGCAGAGAGGTGCTGACAGCTACAGAATCCAGTAAGTGTCCCACTTAGCTGTCACTCTGTCTCACCTAGTTCCAGACCCCCCAAGATTCTCAACTGCTCCCCTCTTACCTAGCCAAACAGACCCTGAAGATCTTTGATGGCAACGACTCGATGAGGAAAAATCAGTTTCGTCTGGTTACGGTTTCCCGCCTGGCTCAGAATGAGGAAGTGATGGTAAGAGTAAAACCTATACACGGAGGTATGGTACACACTGCCATAACTGGAACCCTCTGCTTACCTTCCCTTCATAGCTGGTCCCCTTTCTCAGCTGGCTTCTCTATACCTGCCTCCTTCACCTATTCCCTTAACCTGGCTCTCCATACCAGGTCCCCTGTTCACCTGGCCTTCCATACGCGTCTCTACCCTCTACAGGAGGCAGCACTTCGGGCCTACTATATCAGCGAGGACCCTAAGGCCTTCCAGCTGCAGGCACTGCCCCTAACCTTACTGTCTGGCAATGCCCAGGCTCTGGGGAAGGCTGGGACCACTGAGGAGGAAGCTAGTAAAGTCTCTGGGCCCCAGGATTCCGTGCCTGAGGCCTGGGTCATCAGGTCTCTGCCTCGTACCCAAGAGATCCTGAAGATCTACCCTGGCTGGCTCAAGTAAGACTCAAAGCACAGGATCTGTTGAGGGAAGGGTAGAGTGAGGACCTAGAACCTGGACTTTGAGCCTGTTCCCCACAGGGTAGGTGTGGCCTATGTGTCCATTCGTGTGAACTCCCAGAGCACAGCACGGTCTGTGGTTCAAGAGGTTCTCCCACTGTTTGGACAACAGGTATGTATGCTGTCCATTCCCACCCAACTTTAGGGTTACCTACCCAATGGGCCAAGCTACTATCCCTCTGTATGTCCTGTGGATATGAGGGAGGGTTCTGTCCTAGGCCTGATATATCACTCATGCTGTGTAGGTTGGGGACCAGGAGAGATTCCAGCTGATTGAGGTGCTCATGAGCAGCAGACAAGGTAAGTGGACTGCATTTCTCAGGTCCTTTTGTATAATAAGCTTGGGCCTGCTGCTCTAGGAGTCCTACCAGGACACTGGAGCTAGACCACGCCCTTCTGAGTGGCCCCACCTAGATTCACCTTCATCCCCATGTGCCCCAGAAACTTAGTGTAGCTATTTGTGGAAGGGACTATCCTAGTGCTGACATGCTGTGTCCCTCAATCCTACAGTCCAACGGACAGTGCTGGCAGATGAAGAACCTCTGCTAGACCGACTCTGGGACATCCGACAGGTCAGTGGGTGTAGACAACACTCCCAGGGTACTGCTAGCCCTTATCCATGGCCTGTAGAAGAATGGCATCAAGGCTGTCCACTCACCTGCTGTCTCCAGACAGGCATCTCTGCTCAGATACCATATCTTCCCCAACCAGCAGCTGATGTCCTTGGCTGGTTGTACCTTCTGTAACATTTCACCTATTTCTAGCTGGGAGGCCTTGAGTCTCAAGAGTATCCAAGTTAGTTCCCTGAAGAGCTAAGTGGGGATTTGGAGGAGTGTTGCTGGCACTGCTGGCCAGCATTCCCCCATTCCTGTTCTTCCCGCAGACTTCTGTGCGCCAGGTGAGCCAGACGCGGTTCTACGTGGCTGAGACCAGGGCCATGGCCCCACGTGTCTCCCTGTTCGTGGGTGGCCTGCCACCTGGCTTGTCCCCCCAGGATTACAGCAACCTGCTGCATGAGGCCATGGCCACCAAAGGTGTGACCTTGGGCTATCCAGGGCTCTGGCTGGGAAAGGGTCCTGACTGGCCAGTGGGACTATGGTGCCAAGCCTAAGTTCTGTTGCCTGCTCATGCATCATCTGAAGCCTGAGCTCAGTTCCCACTCCAGGCCAGCCGATACAGCCTTCACTGTGGGGCTTCTGTTTTCCCCCCCTCTTGTTTCCTAAACTATGTATTCTATGCTTCTTCCGGGGAAATCTTTGTACATCAGGAGTCAGGGACCTTGTTTGGTTACAGGGTGTAGACAGTTCCCAGGGGGCTGACCCCTAAGGATGGGACAAGGCTGCTTGCTTGGGTGGGCTGTGCTCTGGATGTGGATGCCCTTAGGAGGGAGGCTGACCCCAGATTGGGAGGTCAGGTCTGGGCTTCAGGATGCTATTCTGACTGCAACCTGTCTATGCAGCTGCTGTGGTGTCTGTGAGTCACGTCTACTCCTTACAAGGTGAGCTGATAGCTGGTGGATGCTCTTGGAATGCGATAGAAGAGCCTGCCCTTTACCTCCTTCTCTAGATCCATGTGCCTGGAATCATCCCTTAGTTCTGTTACAGTGTGTCTGAAATTAGCTTTTCCCCAGTCTTTGTCCTTTCTGTGGGCCTGCATCTTTTACTGGGAAGGGGAGTTTCAGAACTATCAGCCTTCTTGGCATGTAAACCTAGGACACTCAGAGACCATACAGTGCTCATGGTATTAGATTTGGGTGTGACTATGGCTGGTCAGGGAGACTAGCCTCATTGCCCACTGTTGGACCCTGAGTTCAGCCTGCCTTCTGGATGAATACTTTGTCGGAAGGGTGGCCCCTTACTCTGGATGCCACCTCTAGTCAGCTGACATGAGCTGGCTGTGGTGAGAGCCAAAGCTCTGCCTAGGTGCATGGTTGGCATGTCACACAGGACAGGCTTTGTAGCTGTGACGTTCTGGGGGTGGATTTCATAGGACAGACCCTGCCCTGAATACCTTTTGTGTGGGGTGGACAAGATACACCCTTCTCTGGGGCAGGACACAGGACACCTGACTGGATACCTTGTGGGCGGGGTGCATAGGACATCCAGCTTGAGCTTTGGCCCACCTGTGGCAGGTGCAGTAATTCTGGACGTCACCTGCTTTGCGGAGGCTGAGCGGCTATACATGCTGGCCAGGGACACAACAGTGCATGGCCAGCCACTGACTGCATTAGTGCTTCCAGATGTGCTGGTGAGTAGTTAGGACTCTGAGGCCAGCTTAGCGCCCCAGGACCATGTCCTCATTGCCTTATTGCTGGTATGTGCCACCTTGGTCTACCTTACAACAGCCCAAAATGGATAAGACTAATTTACATCATAGTAGAGATCAGAGTCAGTGTTTGTCCATGGTTCTGACATAATGATTGGGACCAAGGCTGGTTTCATATTATGAACCGTGAATTTCTAACCTATTGGGATCACCACAAGATACCCACTGCACTTAAGGCCAGAGTGTGTTGTGACCTTGTATTAACATCCTGCCAGGCTAGGCCCCAACCTTTACACAGGTAGCCATGTACCTAGGGTTACTTTTGGCCAGTAGGTGGAGCTCCCTGATTTGAGATACCACTCTTAGAATCTGGCAGTGGCTAGGAAAAGATGCACAGAGGTCAGCAGAGGACAGAGAATTCATATGAGGAGTGCCAGAAGGATTTATGCCTGGGTTCCACAAAATCCCCACAGGTATCCAAGGCATGCTTGTGCCCTGAACCCTAATCTTGACTTCAGGCTCAAGTTTAGGAGGAACAGAATACAAGTGAAATGAGTCTGGATTAGGCAGTAACTACAGGTTCCCCCTTTCCCTACCCACTGGTCCTGCCCTGGAAGTAGTTGTTCTCAATGCCTGAGGATATAGGCCAGGGTTCCCTGTATGTTTAACCATGCATTATCCTCTGTGGCAGAGTTAGGCATGAAACCTGTCAGCTGCCTGCCTTGGGGCAAATGAGTATTGAGTACCAGCAGCTCTGCTTGTCCAGTGGGTACCCTATCCCAAGTATATCCTCACCGCAGTGCAGGCCCTGTGCCTGACTTATGTGGCTTCTGTTACTCAACACTATTGTAGGGACTTTAACCAGCCCACTGTGCCTAGACTCCTAGGGACTGTCTCTTGGCGTTATGTATGGAGAGACTGATTTTATTCCCATAACCAATGATTACCTCTGTGGTTACCTCTATAAACTGAGTCCTCTGACTGCCATGAGGCAAGTGGGACCTGGAAGCTGTTGACCTCTAACGGATATATTGGTAGCTTTGCAAAAGCCAGGCCTTACTCCAGCTGGCTGATGGTACCAGATAGGATCTATGGTCTTCCATCATGGGCCTTTGGCTTCATAGCTAAGAGGCTAGGAATGGTCCTTAATATATGTCACAGTGGATATGCCCCCTGGCATTTGTGCTTGAGCTCTAAGCAGCCACAGTGGTGTTCTCATGAGAAAGGATATCCTGAGAGGTCAGTAATGAGGTGGAGATAATGAGGTGCTCAGCCTCAGGAGGGACTGGCTATGGCTTAGCAGGCTTGGAATCTGAGGCTGGACACTGCTTAGCAGTTCCAGTGTAGGACCTTTGATCTCAATGTAATTCAGTCCTCCACCTCTCAGCACACGAAGCTGCCTCCTGACTCCTGCCCTCTCCTCGTGTTTGTGAACCCCAAGAGTGGGGGTCTCAAGGGACGAGACCTGCTCTGCAGTTTCCGGAAGCTGCTGAATCCGCACCAGGTCTTTGAGCTAACCAACGGGGGCCCTCTTCCTGGGTGAGCCACCTTTTTCTAGCTAGTAGAAATTCTAAATGGGACTGCTGGAATCATAAGTCCTCTATGTGGCCAGAGTGGACATTTGAAAAGGAAAGGGCTGCCCAGGGCAAGAATGAGTATCCAAGTTCTGGCCTGGGCAGCCAGGAGGTAGTGGCAGAATACTGTCTCCCACACAGGTTCCACCTTTTCTCCCAGGTGCCCTGTTTTCGGGTACTGGTGTGTGGTGGAGATGGCACCGTTGGCTGGGTGCTTGCTGCCCTGGAGGAGACAAGGCGTCATCTGGCCTGTCCAGAGCCATCTGTGGCCATCTTGCCCCTGGGTACAGGTGGGCTTAGCCATCAACTTAAAGGATGGGTTCTGAGGGCAGTCCCTACTGTGGGCTTTGAGATTTTTGGTGGTTTATGGATTATGCTTTCTTTCCTATTTCCCAGGGAATGACCTTGGCCGGGTCCTTCGTTGGGGGGCAGGCTATAGTGGTGAGGACCCATTTTCTGTGCTGGTGTCTGTGGATGAGGCTGATGCTGTGCTCATGGATCGATGGACAATCCTGCTGGATGCTCATGAAATTGATAGTACAGAGAACAGTGTGGCAGAAACAGAGCCCCCCAAGGTACCAGTGTGGCACCAGCTAGAATCTTACCTTTGGCTCCCCTTTGCTGATGTGCAACTTTCCTCCCAGCTACCCCCAAGGCAGAGCAGGAACTTGTTGACTGAAGCCTGTGGGGTTGTGGGATTGTAGGGTTGTGCCTTCTGTGGGCATGGTGTGGCATTTAAGCAAAAAGGTTCCTAGGAAAAGGCATTGGTGACAATAGAGATTTCTGGCACAATTTTGGACACTCGGGTGGCTGGCCAGCATCCTGGTTATGCCCTGTCTCCAGATTGTTCAGATGAATAACTACTGTGGCATTGGTATTGATGCGGAGCTCAGCCTGGACTTCCACCAGGCACGCGAAGAGGAGCCTGGCAAATTCACAAGCAGGTACCAGTAAGGCAAGGCTGGGGGGGGGCAGGTCATTTAACAGCAGCCAGCAGCTTTTACCTAGTCATTTGGAACGCCTACCTCCCTGTGGCAGGTTCCACAACAAGGGCGTGTATGTACGGGTTGGGCTCCAGAAGATCAGCCACTCTCGAAGCCTACACAAGGAGATCCGGCTGCAGGTGGAGCAGCAGGAAGTGGAGCTACCCAGCATTGAGGGTCTCATTTTCATTAACATCCCCAGGTACTGGGGCTGGGCTATGAAACTCAGCAGTTAGGGCTAGGTGCTAGGTCTGTGTCTGGTCTGTACCTGACTTTGTATTTTCATCTTTTGGGGGCAGCTGGGGCTCAGGGGCCGACCTGTGGGGCTCTGACAGCGACTCAAGGTTTGAGAAGCCACGCATAGACGACGGGCTGTTGGAGGTGGTGGGTGTGACGGGTGTCGTGCACATGGTGAGCAGCCGCCGGCTGGTGGGTAGGCCCTGTGGTATCCCTTGGGTCCTACTAGCTAGCTCTGCTTTTATCTTACCCAGGGCCAGGTACAAGGTGGGCTGCGCTCTGGAATCCGCATTGCCCAGGGCTCCTACTTCCGTGTCACACTCCTCAAGGCTACTCCAGTGCAGGTGGATGGTGAGCCCTGGGTTCAGGCCCCAGGTCACATGATCATCTCTGCTACTGCACCTAAGGTATATTGGCAAGGCTGAGAACAGAAGTAAAAATGGGTCAGGGGCAGTGCCAGGCAGGCTGATGCTGTATAGCAGCTGAGGCCAGGTGGGTCTAAGCTTTGGCTTTCTGGGACTCCAGGTGTCATGGTGTCCCTGGTGAGAGCCTCAGAGAGGAGGTAAGAACTAAAGACAATGTAAAGTAGGCTGCAGGCAGCAGCTACTAGACAGCTTTTCCAGGTCTTCCTCTTTTGTGGAGTGGAACCAATTAGTATTCACTGGCCCAGAGGTCTCCCTTTGACCCTCAATCCCTACCTTTGAACAGGTTCACATGCTGAGGAAGGCTAAGCAGAAGCCCAGGAAGGCTGGCACCATCAGGGATACCCGAGTGGACACCTTGCCTGCTCCTGAGGGCAATCCTTTATAGAGGAGCCAAGATGAAAGGTCTCAACCACCCAGCCTTTCTCATCTTTGGTTGGTCACACACTGGCTGGCCAACAGATGGACTTAGCTGTAGCACTGACCATAGAATCTTCATGGGTCTTGGGATGTTTCCATCCCAATGTCATGTGCAAACTTAGGAGTGGGTAGTTAGTGGTCATTACTCACTCTGTCATACATCGTACCAATGTATATGACTGGGCACGAGGCTCTGGCTAGCTTGTCTTCTGCACAAGACTAGTTCTTATAGGATAAACGGAGCTGGTCCTGTTAGCCACATTCCTTCCTTTGAAACCTCTCTTAAAACCCTCTTAGACCCAATACATCTGGATGCAGGCCATCCAGGTGGGTCCTCTGATTTCATTTGTTTTTTTCAAAGCAGCTAACCATGTTGGGCCCTGGCCTAACAGATACAGAAAGCTGCCTGTTCTCCTGTACTGACTGGGTGGGTGTGGCATTCTCAAGTCCCCTGGACTTATCACTAGATGTCAGTTTGGGCTTAAGATATTAGTTACAAGGTCTCATCCAGCTGGTGGCCACGGACTGACAAAGTTGTACTTAGGGATGGGAATCTTTGTCTACCCTTAGGCTATCACATGTCATAGCTGGAATGTGTGCTAGGCCCTGAATGTCCCTCTTCAGCTCCAGAGTGGGCACCTAGTACTCAGAAGGGTTCAGAACAGGGCCAGGTAGTACCTGGTTGAGGAGTGTGTAAATAACATCTGCTGTGGAGTGGCTTGAACTCCCTTAGACTCAACTTATAGCACTTTATATACATGGTGTTTGCCTGCCTACAGCCCTTCCTTGTAGATATAGAGCTTTTACTCGGGCTCCTACACAAATGGAAGCAGCTCTGATGGCCAGGCCTTGCTGGTGGCACCAGGTACACAGAACGACAGAAAAGCTGTCTCTTCCACGCACCCAAGAATTCATTTCTCACTTAAGACCCTAGGAAGAATCTGTCCAAAAATGAGCTGCCTAGCTAAGCCTGGTACATGCCTATAATTCATTTCTCCAGGCTAAAGCATAACTGGGTTATAGCACTAAAGGCCTTCTCAAAAACTGAAAACATTAAAAAAAAAAAAAAAAAAAAAGACAAAGAAAGGCTAAAGCTATCTAAAGTTCTAGCCCCAGCCCTGGATAGGGGAAGACCTATGTGCAAAGTCTCCTATGATGATTACCTCCCACCCCCAAAAAGTAAGTCAGTGTAGATCCTTCTTCTGCTTTCATTACTTGGTTTGTGGACGCCTTCAGAAGTGTGACACCAGGGTAGTGTGTGGACCAGGGTGTTTGTCTGGCAGTTTCATAGGACCATTGTGCCACGCCCCCCCCCCACCTGCTTCTGCCAAAACTGCATACAAGTGCATCAGATAGCCATGTGTGATCTCAGTGTAGATGATCATGTTTACATCATTTTCAATGTTCAAAAGAAATTCTTTGTAATGTAATTTTTCATTTTTATTTCAATATGTAGGAATTATTTGTAAATTACGGTCAGCGTAGCATGTCCTCTGTATTTAAGTGAGACTGTCTTTATGTGGAGTGTGTCCTGTGCACTGGTCCTGTCTTTGTGTGTAATTTATCACTACCTGAATGTGATCTAAGTTATATCTGGGCCAAATACACGGTGTGGGTTTTGCTGTCCCATAGCTGACTCTTGTCTTTGTCTAACAACTGGTACAGGAATGGGCAAATAGGCTGGCAGTTCCACCAGGAAAGCGCTATACTTTTGAGGACGCGAGCCAGACAAGAGCTTCTCAGGCTGAGTTAGCCTAGACTCAATTGCTAGAACGTTCCAAGGAGAAGGACAGCCTGTGTGGCCACATGCAGGTCAGAGCAAGGCATAGGGATAGACCTTTGGTCCTGGCTGGATGCTGCTGCCTCAAACAAGATCTCTGTGACAGCTCAAAGTGGCTTGTTCAGGTTAATCAGACAGGTAAATTCCCCTGGCAATGTTGTGGGCAAGGGAGGAAAGTAAATGGGTAAAAACAATAAATTCAGTTCCGATGAAACCCTTCACTGCAAAGTGTGAACAATGTTCATACTCTTGAAATAGATCTTGATATTTCACAATGTAAACAATATCTAGGCCAATATATCCACAGCCCCCAGTGTCACAATAAACTTGTACTAAGACATCTCCATAGGACCCCTTACAATATGCCTAGGATAGGCATGAGTGGCTTTCTTGCCATTAGCAGGGGGCAGGCAAGAGCTGGGACTGTGTCTCGGGTTCACTCTGGTCTTGTTGGGGATGCTGTGGCCAGAGGCCCCGTAGGACTTGAAGGCCTGCCAGGGCAAGGCGTACAAGGAGACGGAGCAGCAGGAACGCAAAGGGCACCGAAATCTGCATGAGGTGGAAGATGGCTGTGCTGAACCTACTCAGTAGGCAGGTGGCAGCAAAGGCCAGCAGGCTGGCACAGGGATACAGTGCAAGCTTGGCAAACATGAAAGCATGCTCCTGCCCACCAAATTGTACAGCTGGCTGCAGTGTTTCTGTCTGATGCAGCAGGGCTGTGGTCCAGATGGCAAACTGGAAGATGCTGGCAAAGAAGATGATGACACAGCTGACACGCACACGCTCAAGTTCATCATGGGGTTGCCGGGCAAAAGCTGAGGTCTGCTGGTAGGCCAGAGGGAGGCCACCCACAAAGGCCAGCGATAGTATGTTGAGTAACCCCATGGTCTGTGTAGCCTTCCGGACATGCAGAAAGAGTGAATGGTGGGCAAACCAGAGCAGACCCACTGTGGCGAAGGAGCCGAAGTATGCCAAGAATTGTGGCCTATATGCACCCAGGGCAGCCACAAGGCTGCCACTGAATTTCGCTTGCACATCCTTGGGATCCGGAACATTGTCCTCACTGGGAAGTATGAACAGATGGTATTTGTAACAACCTCCCAGAGATGACAGGACCAGAAGGGTAGACCAAGCATTATAAAGTGAATTTGAGATTAATGATGTGTGATCTTCAGAACACAAAAATGTTTCCTATGTGCTACTTACATATATTTAGCATACTAAACAGTTACTGTTCTTCCCTCACAATGCTAATTTAACCAGTCCTATATATTCTCTTCCAACTGGTGGCCCTATCTGACAACCAGAAATGACAGATAGCCCTGGTTGGTTGTTGAGGGTCAGCCCTCTGAGGGTAGGACACCTATAGGAGAGATTCTCCACAGCTATCCTAAATCTTGCAGGCTGTGTTCTAACACATAGAGTCAAGGATTGGCAACCCATCACCTGGACATGAATGATGGGACACCCAAGTACCAACTATTTCCTCCAAATCAGCCGCAAGGAGGGAGATAGTGTGAGGGCAGGAAAGCGCCTGAAGGCTGTCACTCAAGGTTAGACTTCAGGTAGAAGGTAGTAGTAGCCTTCCATTGGCTAGAATTCCTGCCTCTTGGCTGAGGTCTTCAGCCTTGAGTGCAGAATGGAAGTAACAGCAGGTTGCTCTGGAATGTTCCTTAAATCTAAGGCCTCAGGAAATCAGGTACTAATGAATATTTACTTTTAGCCTATACGAATTTACAAATTATAGTAGAAAAGGTTATTCAAAAGTATTAGGAAAAGTGTAGTGTCAGATGCAAAATCTAAAACCAGATTTGTGACATGTTTAATAAAATAAGAATGCAACGGAATATTTGAAGAACCACAGGCTAGAGAAGGCTAAGGGGCTAAGAGAGAGAGAGAGAGAGAGAGAGAG
>NC_034602.1:96531343-96553678 GCF_900095145.1 Mus pahari | reverse complement strand
AGAGAGAGAGAGAGAGAGAGAGAGAGAGAGAGAGAGAGAGAGAGAGACTTAGATATAAAAGCGAACATTCAGACTAGAGCTCCAACAGTATCGTATTGGAGCTAGGCCATATAGGAGAGCCAGTCCTAATAGGTATGGAGGAGGGAGGGATAAGGCCTAAGGGAGCTGCCTGAATATTTCTGGAATAGAGAACACAAGATAACCTTGGAGATGTCACTCTCCCTAGCACTTGTGCTTTCAGGCTGAGAGCAACTGCAATGGGAGACCTTTAGGGAAGAGGGGACCTGCATAAATCTGCAGGCACCTAAGGGAAGATTGGTACTGATAAAATCTTTCTGGAATTCCTAAGAACAAGACATTCTCCAACATACTACCACCTAGAAGATGGGCCAAAGCAGCAAGTTAGGGTCCTTACCAGATGTCCAGGATGAGGAGTGTGGCCACGATGGCATAGACGCCGTCGCTGAAAGCTTCCACCCGCTCTTTGCTGAGGGGTGCATGCAGGTCGATACTGAAGGGTTCCACGTTGTGAGCTGGAGACTCCCTGTGGCCTGTAGATATGCCAGGAGAAGAAACTAGCCTTGCTGAGGGACTGTCAGACCAGTGTGGCTACCACTGGCCTCTTTCCCAAGGAGCCAGGAATATACAGGCCAGGAGGGGAAGTGATGCAGAGATGCTTAAGGAGTAAGAAGTACCCAGGACCCTGCAAACAAACCACCAGATATGGGCTGAGCCCAGGAGGGCAAGCCCTGAGCCATCACACACTGATGCCTTGTTCCCACTCAGTGGTCCTTGGGAGTAGCCTGAAATCTGGTAGAACCTTCCAACATGCTTATTGCAGTGCTGTGCAAGGTTACCTACCCATAAACTTGTCTTTGCACCAGGTGGTAGCCTTGCTGATGTGAGGGAGGAAGATGACAGTCACCATCAGCAGGTATGACTGCAGAAAGAAATAACAGGTCAGGGTGGGACTGCTTACACCTCAAGTCCGGTCCCACTCTTCTGCACCCGATGGAAGGGCAACAGAGGAAAAACCAAAGAACTGTCTTTTATGGAAATGAACTGTGTGTAAATGCACAATCCCAAAAAAGGACTGTCATAAGGGACAAGTACACACCAGTCATGTGCTTTCTAATGAATACATAATGAATAGTAACAGCTCAACAACAGAAGGTAAACATTCCAACTAAGAAATTTATGGGAATGCACGTCACCCGTGGCTTCCCTGGTCAAAGTCTGCTTGGCTAGATGCTTCCCATTCAGCATTCTGCTCTGTTTTAATTTAAAAAGTCTCTGGGTTCCCTGGGTCCTACCCACTCAGCTGGTATGTTATCTTCTCAAAAGAAATAGATAACCTGACAGGGCTTTAAGTTTGGCATTTGTAGCAGTCACTGGCCTTCATCAGTCTGCTTAAAACCCTGAATGCTCTTGAAATGCTCACCAAACATTTATTAATTTTTACATATTTAACTTAATTACATATAATTTTTGTTTGTGTACATGTGTACAGGTGCTCATATACTACAGTGTGCATGTGATGGTCAGAGGGCAACTTTCGAGAATTAGTTCTCCCCTTTTCCCATGTATGTTCCAGAAATCAAACTCAGGTCATTAGGTTTGGTGGCAAGTACCTATACCAAATGACCATCTCACCAGCCTGATACCAAACATTTAAAATAACTAGCATTTGTTATTTTTCACTATTAGGATGCTTTGATTAAAACTTCAGCGTACTTTCATAGTGTTTAAGTTGACTCTGCTCAAGCCAGCTTCTACTACCTGCTTTGAAAAAACTGTTTTAGCATCGCCTATTCCTTCTTCTGCTAGCTAGGCTCTTTTTAACTACTTCCTCTGAGAGTCCCAGCACTCACCAAGGGGAAGAAGAAGAGGGAAAAGACAGCTGCAACAAAACACAGTGCTGGGCCACGGAGGACTAGGTGCAGGATATGCCGCCGGGATAGATCCCTATGTGTAGAGCACTGGATTTGTGGATTCAGCAGATGTGGGAAGTGGAAGGCATAGCCCACAATCATTGCCTGTGGTAAAACAAACAAAACAGGCTATAGAGCACCATCAACAAGTAGAGGAAGTGTCACAGCCAGCTAACCCTTGAACTAACATACACATTTCTAGGGGTCAGGAGCAGAGTGTCCCTCCTATATAGCCTCCTACCCTGGGATGTTCTGAGAGTCTGGGGAAAAGAAGAGAGTTGAAACTCTCATTCTGTTCTATGACTGTAAGGCCCTGGGTAAAGACCTGGGCTATCTGGGGTGTAAATCAGGATACTGGCACTTGCCCTACACACCTCAAGGCAAACACATATACATACCCTGTATTCCTACCTGCACAGATCCAATGGCAATTACACACATGCAGAACAGGAAGATGCCCAGGGGCACATCAGGGAATGTTACCATTAGCGAAAACTGTCAAAAGAATCCCCACAAAACCCCCAGGACTATCAGAGCTAGGTTCTGAGATGGTATATAATGAGCTTCCCTCTCTCTGTACTGGACACTGAGCAGAAAACTGTCCCAGTGTAGGGACAATGGTGTGGAGCTGGGGCTAGGTATATTCAATCCTTCAACAGAGCAATTCCACCCACTGCTTCAGAAAAAAGCCTGTGTCATTAGTAATCTTATGTAAAATCCCCTAGATTTGAATTCTCTGCATTATAGCCCTGTATACTTGGTCCAACTTCAGACTATATTAGGATTTTAAATGCTTGTTGATATGTTAATAGGGGTTATGGGGAGAGGCAGGTAGGAGCAAAGAGCCTCAGGGGCACTCTCATAGCCTCTGCCTCCAGCAGCCCAAAGCTCTCTCCTCTACTCAGCCCCAACTACTAGTTGCCGTGCAGTCTCTCCTCTAGTTTGCAGTCCAGGTCTTGAACCCAGGGCTCCATTTCTGAGGACTGTCACACACAGATGTGCTCAGTGAGGAGTGCAGGGTGATGACTGTTACTCACTGTGTAGGGTAGGAGGGTGATAGTCATCATACAGGCCTGTAATAAAGAGAAAGGAGGGAGGTCACAGTCACCAGGCCTGGCGAGGAACACGGTGGGGGGGGGGGGGAACTCCAGGAAGACAGAAGTATATCTATAGAGTTTTAGGGCTAGACTCAATAAGCCTGTGCCCCTGTCCTGGACAGATAGATCCCATGAGCCATCTGAGGAGCTTCTAGGAATAGAAAAATCCAGGCTGTGGGAGGACTAAATCATAACTAAGCTCATTTTTCAAAACAACAGTAACTTACCAGGTTGAGCAAGGCAAGTGTATCATCTATTTTTCCAACAACCTGGAACAACCTAAAGTTAGGAGAAAGAAAAGATGGGCCATCATTCAAATATGGCTCCGTAATATTAAAATTAAAATGCATCTCCCACAGTATTTTCTAGTTAAAATATCATTGAAGATGTCACTTTTGATCCCCCGACTTAGTGGGACTCATGTGACTTAGTAGGCTAAGGTGCTATCAAGCCAGGGTATTGGAGTTTGATGCCTAAACCCACATGAATGGGGTAAAGAACTAAATTCTACACGCTATCCTGGTGCTATTCTACACGCTATCCTGATGCTGGTGCACACTTACATGCATTCATCTACACATGCACAAAATAACATGTGATTTGTAAAAATATAAATACTACCTAATCTATCAAAGTCAGAAAACTTGAAGCAAGCATACTTTATATGTGAAGAACATACCTTTCCCACACACTCTTCCCATTACTTTGCAGAAACAATCTGAAGAAACTACCTGTACAGCTGGTGGCTTTTATGGACAATCTTTTTATAGAAAGCTTTGAGTTAGGGGAGTTTTAACTGTCCAGGGAGTTCCTGCTAAAGGCAGGACTAGCAGTGTGGCTGTGAGTCTCCTGTCCCACGAGTTTTGTCCAGCCACACTTTCTGGAAATAAGCCTCTGGGAATGTGGAGCTAGAGCTCTATCATGCAGTATACTATTTTTAGACATGTCTAAAATCTAGTTTAAAGAAAGGAAGTGCTCTTTTCTTAATTTTCCCCCAAAGATCTCATGTACTGCACCTGTTAGAATTTGTTATTTAACAGAGATAGTTTCATATGGAGAGACTACAATATAAATAGAAAACAAATTGGAACAACTATCCTTGCTC
The DNA here is from genome assembly GCF_900095145.1 of Mus pahari. NCBI lineage: Eukaryota > Metazoa > Chordata > Mammalia > Rodentia > Muridae > Mus > Mus pahari. The sequence goes on along the minus strand of NC_034602.1, from coordinate 96,549,545 downwards.
CACGAGCATAGGCCGCCAAGGATCCTAGAGCGTATCATGCCTGGGACCTACAATAGGGTTGCCCCCAACAGTACCTGACCATAGCTCAGATGTCACCTGTCCAACACCAAGGACTTCTTTCTGGACTGGACTCAGCTGAACTGCCATCCCCACTCTAGGAAGCTACCTCTAGCTCATGGCAGTGACACAGGCTCATTTGGGCTTAAATCTTCCTTAATAAGCCAAACTGAAGGGACTTCAACCCTAGAGGTAGCTGGCTACCTGCTGGTTCTAAGCTCATGTGTATAAGAGAACACTCAAAGCAAGCCACAGAATAGCTCTATTAAGTTCTTTCTTCATGGGCCCCCCAAGCCTCAGAACCTGACTGTCAATGTGTTCCACAGAAGGTGTGGCCCTGGTAAAAGAACCATGAAGCTAGTATAGGGAAGGTTGGCCAAAGCTACAGGGAGACCAAAAGGATAAGCCTGCACAGGATTTGAAACATCGATCACCATCATCTTGCTGAGAACAAGTGTGTAACATGAAACACACGCCGCATTTTTAAATAGCAGTGAGCGGAATGCATACCTTTAATCCCAGCACTTAGGCAGCAGAGGCAGGATTTCTGAGTTCAAGGCCAATCTGGTATTTCTTCCCCCTCCATACACACACACACACACACACACACACACACACACACACACACACACACCCCTGCAAGTTTTTCTGTACCTTGAGCATTCTCTGGAGAATATTTCCTTTGAACATGCTAATCTGCTGCCAGGAATGTAACACCCACATGCCCAGCTCTTCCTATAGAAGCCTCCTGTCCCCCTGCCTGTCTGGCATTCAGTGGTCAGGGGTTAATGCAGCTTTGGAGCCCCGTGTCCTGGGATCCTAAAGAGCCTTATTCTTCCCTAGGACAAAACTCAGGCATCAGAATGTAATCTGTAGGCTCAGCTTCCATACAGAGAAGGGTTCATAACCATAAACCCTTAAGACATAGCCATTAAGCTTGTCTCTTCTCTGCTATGTTCTATTCTGGTCTTCCAATGAGTCTAGCAGGTGGATACTTTTCTGCCTCTCCCAACAGACAGGAAAAGGGGGAGGGTGGTGGTGTAGAGCCAGGTCTTCTTTGGAACAATCTTGACCATGTTGTACTGTCCTGAGTATAAGTCTCTGAGAATCAGAGGCCAGGGTGGGAAGAGGTAGCTCCCCTGGGACACAACATGTGAACCGAGAGGCCCACGGATACCAAGAATAATACATCTCTGTAGTACTGTAACAGTCCATGTCTTTTGCCTACCCTGAGTAAATCATGACAATGAGAACTGTGTTATAGGTCTAATTTCCTACCTGGTATGTGCTGTCCAGGCCACAGTTATGATTAGAAATGTCATGAGGTAGACTGCAATCCTAGTTGCTAGGAGTTTCTGTATACTTTTGTCAAACTGCTGTATGAAAAGAATACTGCTATCAGAACAAAGTAACACATGATCCAACAGTGGTCATTTCAATGGCAAGACTTACCCTATAGCACAGTGAGACATTTAGGAAGGCAACACAGTCTATGTCTGCTCTGAGTCTAATCTCACTTTACCAAACTTACGCCACACTACAGTAGTATTGTGACCATACTTTAGAGAAAAACCTCAGCAGTTTGGGACCTCCCCAAAGATTTACATCAGCTTGCAGGTATGGCTAGAGCCAGACCTCACTGTTGTGGGGGCTGGCTAGATAGAGCTGCAGCCTGCCTCCCTCAGGATGCATAGTATTCATGAGTCCTGTATGGTGGTATGCAAATCACATGGAATGAAACCAAGAAAGGCACCTCAGTGTCCAAGTCTCAATGTTATTTCACTAGAGAGCCACATGTTGTTGACTCCCATAAAGAAAAAAAAAGCCCATAGAGTTGGATATAAACTAAAAGTCTTTTAGAAAAGCTCTTTGTTACCCATATAGAATGGCTTGGTAGAAGTCTGGGTGGACATGGTTCCTCCTCTTCTCAGTGGAAGATACCAGTGCCTGTCTACCTAGCTAGAAATAAAACCTCCTTTGCCAGAGCCTGTGCTTGAGCCCTGCCCCTCCACTCTGAATACATATCCTTCTCTGAGGAAGTACAGATGACCTGCCCACTCACTAAATTTCCTGCCTTGGGCTCTGCTGCCTACAGATTTGGGGGTTGGCTACCCAAGTCCAGCTCAGATTTTCTTATTGGCCCACTGTACAAACAGATTGTTCCTGTTACCTGTTCTGGTGAGATCTCTGTGTGGGTCACAGGCAGGATCTAAAGGAACAAAGATAAAAATAACCAAGAGATACTTCTTGGGCTAGGGATCCTCAGAGGCAGAAGGTATGTGGGCTCTTGACCATTGCTGGGCAGCCTCCACCTGCATGAAAAGTTTGGGCATCTGAGAATGCTACAGAAATGAGTGGTAGGCTTGAGGCGGGCCCCACACTGACCATGACAGTGGCGATGATGGATAGCAGTGCATCACTGAAGCCCAGCATGCGGTGGGAGCTCTGCGTCCCCTCCTCATTTCTCCTGTGTAGGGATGAATCTCCCTCGGAATCCACTGCCTGCTCCTCGGTCTGGAGCCTGGACATAGTGGGGCCACTAAGTTGTCACAGCAGCCGGGGAAGAAGTATAGCTCTGAGCATATCAGAAGGATGTCTCAACCCTGTAGACTTTAGCCATTTCGATGCAGAGACAAGTGCTAGGTATAGGGGACAAAAAGAGAGACGCTTCACAAGGTAACCTTTCCGGCCTTTCCGGATTTCCAGCCACAGGCTAAGAGTATTAGTATCAGACTCATCAGTGAGCTCTGTGATTGGGGCAATACATTCTCTATTCTCCGTCTTAGTGGGAAAGCTCTGATGATACAAGGTTATAAGCTCAACATAGCATGGTACCATGAAGGGCCTGAAATATGACCCCAAGTTGCCCCTAAAAGCTGCTTTGTCAGCTTGAGTTACCTTGAGTTGCCTATCTCTTGGCTAACAAGAATGTCCCTTAGGGTCATAACTGCTTCAGGTCACAGGGTCTGGAAGAAATTTCCACTTGTCCTAGGTCATGGCAGCAGGAGTTTATGGCGTCAAGTTTCATTACGCACTATAGTGAATTGTTCATGTTTCTCATGATGCTGTTTTAGGTCTCTTGAACGCTACTCAAGCCTCCAATTCCCTACTCTTTCCTCTTGCTTTCAGATTTATTTTCCTTCCAAATAGTGAGATCTGAAGCCACCAAAAAAAAAAAAAAATCCCTTCAACTTCATTCTAGTAATAACATAAAAAGTTACCTGCAATTGCAAGCCCTACTTCCTCCTCTCTGCCTCTTATAAGTGATTCTCTTATAGAAAGGTGCTGTTTCTATGCCAACACTAAATATCCTCTGTCTGGATGGACCTGACTGTCCTACTATTCTGAGACAGTACTCCTCTCTACTGTACTGGAAAGCCTTCACTCTCTCCCATTGGCTTTAGGCTGCTCAAGTCTCCCATCTAAGATCATGTTAACACCACACTGCCCTTTCAGCTCCAACACTCCTCCACAAATCTCCTCAGTTACCTACAGGTACCATCTCTACTTCATCAGTTCTTTATTCCTTCAGGTGTTATCCAAAGCTTCCACTTCACCATTTCTAGGAAACTACTGTTTCACCTACCACATACTTCACTGTATAGTAATGATAATCTTTCATTTCGTTTCTACTTGACTTTTTAAAGAGCAGGTACCCCCCCCCCCAAAGGCGTATTTAATAGCATACAATCATGGGACAGTTAAGATGTTGATTTGGGCTTAAGAATCCATTTTACAGTCCAAACACACATACTCTACCCAAGGCTCTGCTACTTCATGTCTTCAGAAACCATGGAGGTTCGGAGACGGGTGGGGAATCCCATGACTTTGCCTCACCTGAAATGGACAGCTCTAAGTGTTTGACATCACACAAGATTCTGTGTCCAGTGCTGCCAGGTGACTTTTGTATACACGTTGTGAAGCTTTCTCCCCGCCTTTTTAAACTTACGTTTTTACAGTCTTAATACTAGCAACTAGTTCATCCTCCCCCAAATCTGTGTGGACCAAAACATAAGTGTCTGTGGCTCATAGGCTGGCTGCTTGTCTGCAAGATACCTTCCTCTCCTAAACCGGGCATTAGGGACACTTAAGGTGGGCTCCAGGCCTCGCTTTACCTTGAGGCGTCAGGCGCGAGCGGCGGGCTCTGGGGCGGTCCGCAGCGCGCGCCCAACGTCCCGCGACGCTCTAGCCACCGAGGCTGGACCCGGGCCAGCGGAAGCAACCGGACGAGGTTAGGGTCAGATGGCGACAGCCCTACCTCTGTGCCTCCTAGGAGCTTGAGGTCCGTAGGATCGCACCCTCTGCGCCTGCGCCTGCTTCTGGCGCTGCAGAAACACGCGCCCTTCCGCCTGCTGCGTCAGGGCGGGGCCGCGGCGTCGCGACGCAACTCGTTCTCTGATTTACGTCACGGCGCGGGCGGAAGATGGCCGGGTTTTTCGCCAGCAGCTGCTAACCCGGCAGTGCGGAGCTGGAGCCTGGCTCCCGCTGCCGCGGAGCGGCCGACGCCATGTCGCTGCTGCAGTCTGCGCTGGACTTTCTGGCGGGCCCTGGCTCTCTTGGCGGGGCTGCCGGCCGTGATCAGAGTGACTTCGTGGGGCAGACAGTGGAGCTGGGCGAGCTGCGTCTGCGGGTGCGGCGGGTCCTGGCCGAGGGTGAGGCGTAAGGCGTCGCCAGGCCGCGGGAGGCAGGAGCAGCCTAGGAGGGTCGCTGCTGGGGTGTGGTTCGAGTCAGGGCGCGTGACGGTCGCCGCTTTAGGCAGGGACAGCAAGAAGGATCGTGTCCAGGGTGTGAATCAAGTCTGAGACCGAGAGAGTCACGAATGAGGTGTGGGTCAGATCAGGGCCGCGGGGAGTCGGTCTCCCGGCAGGGTCTGCGGGAAAAGACACTGCTGGGATGTAAATCAGGCCATCCCTATGAAGGGACACTGCTGGGGTGTGAATCAGGTCGGAGAAGGGTCTTGCCAGGAAGGGAGACCACAGGGGCTTGTGGGTTAAGGCCTTTAGTGGTGATTGCAGAGGATAGACTGCTTCTGGGTTGAACACTTCCTGGTGGGTAGAGTTAGTAGTACAAGGGTCATGCTAGCAGGTGGTTATCCAGTAAAGGAGGCCTGGGTCTGGAGGGACCACCTCTACTTAGGGCCAGAGCTGTATCTGAGGCATACACAAAAAGATTCAAAGGTGGAGTCAGGTCAGGAGGTGAGCACAATCACTCTGGGGTCATAAGCTGTTATTCTTTGTATCATATCCAGCGTTGTTGTTGCATCCCGAGGACTGTCTTGAGATGGCGGTGCTTGTGCTGCTGAGTTCTGGGGCCTGTGCAGTCTTCCCTTGCTTGGTGAGGTGAATTTTTCTGTAGTGACCTCGTATAAGTTACAGAAAGCAGAGCCCGTAGCTGTAACCTTTAAGAACCTTGCTTGGTAATTCCATAGTTACGTGTCTTGAGGTCAGTCTAAGTTTGTAGCTTCTTCACACAGGATCTGTAATCAGCCTGTGTGGGGGAATCCTGTTTTCTCTTTTATGATTTTTTTTTTTAAGATTTACTTTTTTTTAATGGTGTTTTGCCTGCCTCTGTCTCTGGACATTATCTATATGTATTGCCTGCTGAGACCAGAAGAGGACATGGATCCCCTGGAAATGGAGTTAGAGACAGTTGTTAACCTCCGTGTGGTTGCTAGGAATCCAGTGTTGCTCCTCTCCTCTGCAAGAGCAGTAAATCTTAACTTTAGCCACTCACTGTGCTTCTGTTTGTTTGTTTGTTTGTTTGTTTTTGTGTGTGTGTCCATCAGTATCTAGGAATATGCCAGATCTCTGGTTCAAGGAGAAGAGTGGCCTGACTCAGGTCTGAAGTAGCTCTCAGGATTGGAGAATCTTCTTGTTAAGGTTGTCCATGACATTTGTGATTAGCAGGAGCAGGGAACTTGTTTAACATTCTTTCTTTACTATGGAAAGCAGAGGTGATGTTTTGATAGTAGCTTGTCATACATATTCTCCACTGTGATTGTACATAGATTTGGATGTGATTTTGGTAGAAGATCTATGGTGCTTTTCCCTCCAGAGATGGGTTTAGGACCTCCACTAATAGTCTGATATGTGATATTCCCTTTCATCTGTTGAAATGACAAAGATGATGCCAGATTGGTTTGTTCATTCTGAAGATATCCAGGCAGTTGACTGAGTTCTTTGAAAAATTCAACCCTGAACTGATGGCACAGGCCTGTAACCCTAGCTTCTTGGGAGTTTGAGGCTGGTACATTCCAACTTCAGGGTCTGTCTGGACTACAGGTAGGATTCAAAGCCAATCTGGGCAAGTTAGTAAGATGCTGTCTCGAAGAGTAAAAAAGGGCTGGGGATATATATTTTAATGGCATAGCACTTGCTTAACATGTATGAGGCCCTGGGTTTAATCCACAAACCAGAAGGGAAAAGAGGAAGAGAAGAGACGGACGGACTTGGTTTCCTTTCTTATAGAATGTAAAATAAGACACATATTCAGCTAGTAGAAGGAAGAGGCAGCTTGGGTGCGGCAGTACAATAAATAGTGTGAATTCCAGAGTAGCTGGAAGACCTGCTTCTATAAAAGGGAGCCAGGAGAAGATGGCTGGCTGTGTGCTGTACCCACCTGGCCAAGAGGCCATCTCTAGTGGGATATGGTTCCGATTGCTAGGAGAGGGAGGTTGTGTAAAACAGGAAGCTTACTCAAACCACATCTAAGCCAGGATGAAAAAAAAACAAAAACCAGGAAGTGTGGGCAGCCACTGTCTCTGTAGAGGGCAGCTCTTTGCCTCTGCTCTCTGGCCCAGCCAGGAATAAAAATAATCACTGCAATTGTAAGCCATAGTTTTCTTCTTTTTGTACTTAATATGATATTTTAAGGCTTTTTTTTTTTTTCTAAATTGAGACAGTAAGGAATCTGTAGTATTTTGCATAGATTACTTAAATGAGTTTCTTGAGCAGCAGCCATAGACCATGGGCCATTGGGATTTATGTTCTCTTACAAGAGTATGAGGGAGGTTTTTAACAACTTCAGAACTTTTCAGGTTCACAAAGATATCCTTATATCATAGGATGGTCCCGGAGAGGCCGAGAAAAGTTTCTATACTCAAATAAATTGCTCTGTCTCTAAATGAATAAATATTCTCATTGTAGGCAAATTGCTTCTATCAGTTTGTATCAGGTTTTGTCACAGGAATTTATGATAAACCCAGCTTAGTTGTCAAACGGTTTTTATAGTTATTATTAATTTGATACTGGAGTGTGAAATAAGTTGTTAGGCAGAACCATAAAGCCAGATAGCTTTATACTCATTTTGGAATTTGTCCTAAGTCTTCACTAATTTTCTTTTAATTTATGTTTATGACTGTGCCCGTATGTATGCACTGTGTGCATCCATGATATCGGTGGAGGTCAGAAGACGGTATCTGATTCCCAGAAATTAGACTTAAGGAGGGTTATGACCAGCCACATGGTTGCTTGGAACGGAACCTGGGTTCTCTGTGAGAGCAAGAGTGCTTTTAATGCTGAGCCGTCTCTCCAGCCCGATTTTTGTATCTTGATTTTGTGTCCTATAGCCCTCCTGTATTATAGTTTGTTCCTCTCTTTTCTTTTTGGTTTAGTGGGGGGCATGTCATGGCTGGCATGTGGTCAGAGAGTGACTTGCAACTGTCCCTTATCTCTTTCCACAATGCTGATTCTTGGGATTGAACCCAGGTCGTAAGGCTTAGTTGCAAGCTCCTTTATTTACTGAGCCAGCCATCTTGCCAACCTGCTTATTTGCTTCCATTCTTCTCTTCCCTTTCCCTCTATTCTCTCCTTTCTCTCTTCCTCCCTCCCTCCCTCTCTTTTTCCCTCTAATATTTTTTTTTGAGATTTCACTAAGTATGCTGCATGAAAGATGGTGCTAATCTGCACCATCTTTACATCTTTTGTGATTTGGAAGCCTTTGATTTTTCTTTTGTCTAATTGCATCAGCAAAAGGATCTTGTATAATACTGATTATCAGTGATGTAAATATGCACCTTGGCCTTCATCCTGATCTCATTTTACCACTAATACTGCTGCTGTTGGTCCTTTAGGGACATTCTTTATAATATTGAGGAAGTTTCTTCCTAGTCTTGGTTTACTGGCAATTTAAAATTTTTATGATGGGACTGTGTATTTAAAGGAAGCATTGGGAAGGCTTAGTTAAAGAATGTGAATTCAGAGCCAACATAGCAACCTTGTTTTTGTTTTTTAAAGATTTATTTATTTAATCTATGAGTGTCCTATCTACACATACACCTGCATGCCAGGTCATATTAAAGATGGTAAGCCATCATGTAATTGCTGGAAGGTCAGCTCAGGACCTCTGGAAGAGGCCAATGCTCTTAACCACAAAACCATCTCTCCAGCCCTTCAACTTGTTTGAAAAAAGCAAAACATCAGTTCTTTGATTCATCTTTATGAGTGCTATTGGTCTATTTTTTTTTCTCTTAGACTGTCAGGGCAGCACAATCTACTTTTTTCCTCTGGGTGTTGATTTTTTTCCTACTTGCATTAGCCTTCCTTGGCATTTGGTAACCCAGGTAGAATTCATCCGTGTTACTTGTTTTCAGGATACTTGCTTTTTATTTTCCAGGTTCCCTGTTTCTATGTGTGGATGCAAATTACACTTTCCCTTTCTATCTCTGAGCAGAAGGTATAAAGAGCTGTGACATAGAAATTGGGCTGCAGTTTTTTTGTAGGAAGCACTTACTATGTGTGGCCAAACTTTGGTTTGTAATTTATTTAGTAAAGGTATTTCTAAGTTTAAGTCATAGCACTGACCAACAATTCTTTTTTTCAGGAGGGTTTGCTTTTGTTTATGAAGCTCAAGATCTGGGAAGTGGCAGAGAGTATGCATTAAAGGTAATTAATGACAAATAATTTTATGGGGATTTTAGTTTATCGTAAAGGTATCTTGGATTATTTTCAAGAATGCATCTCTTTTATTCTGTACATATCAGTCAGTTTCAGTCTGTTAATCCTTGTCTCCTCCATGTTCTCCGGGCTTCACCTTTATGCTCACAGCTCTAACTTGGGTTGAGAGCTCTCTTAGGAGCTCCCTGTCTTATCTGGGGACATGGTCGGCTTTGAAGGGAGGAGTGGGAGCACCCTTCTGGACCTCATCCGTATTACTCCACATGTCAAAATAAGGGACCAGGAATTTGAAGAGTACAGAAACCACTTACCTAATTTACATTTATGGCATCTGTGAATAGAATTAAAGTAATGTGGTAGGAAGGGATCTCTAGATCTCGATGCCCAGTTAGGCAGCTCTGATTTTTATCCTGAGACATAGCAGTAGGTCCAGCTCTGCCTTGATGGGCAAGCAGGGGACCCTTTTCTTGTCAAGGGTGGGACATAGTGGACCCTTAGATTAGGGCTTGTTTTGGCAGTCCATCTTGAATGCATATGTTTGCTAGGTATATATTTTATCTCCTTGTTTGCCTTGTTTTACTCTGGCCTGTTTTTACTTTTCCTTGGGTCTTTGAAGTATAAAGATCATTCAAGGTTTCTAAGCTTCTGTGAGAACAGATGATCTAATCCAGGTAAATGGTGTGCTATGCTCCTTGAGATTTGGTGTCCTTTAGACACAGTTTCATTCTCCCGGGTGTTTTATCTGTTAAACAGAAGGTACAAAGACTTCAATCTGTGTGCTATTCCCTGACAGAGATTACTATCCAATGAAGAGGAAAAGAACAGAGCCATCATTCAGGAAGTTTGTTTCTTGGTATCCTTTTCCTGAGACTGAAAGTTGCTGCCATGACTGTGTCAGACTTGACACAGTTACCAGGAGACCCCTGTGATAAATTAAAGTCAGCCTTTTGCTTTTACCAGACTTCTATAGACATTTCTCATGCAGAGGATTTTTCTGTTATTCATTGTCCTAGTCAAAGTAGAAATCTCCTAGGTGTTAGGAAATGGGTTGCTGGGCCTGCTGTTTCAGTCTTTGAGGTCTCCATGCTAAGCAGATAGGTCAGTTATCACAAAGAGAGTCCCACTTTGTCCCTCTGATGACCTAGGCAAGGACTATAAGGATACTACCATATCAGTGTGCCTCAGTGTGGCACCCCGATGCACTCCTCACCCTGTACAAATGGCACATAACAACTTTTCTTGCCTAGTCTCTTTTACTACATAATGTATACCTATAAGGCATAGTCTCTGCTGCAGATAGAATTTGCTTCCTTTTCTTTTTAGATTCTACTCTGTGCTGTCTGATAGCCTAATGACTGCTTGATCTTTGAATGTGGACAGTTACTCCTCACCATCTTCCTGTTGTGGAGCCCAGAGGGCTTCTGGCTCTGTCTCTCTGACCCGCTCATATCTAGCATTTCCACTAGCTTCCTCCCACACTCTTCACCTTCTCACTGTCCTTATGTGTTCCTCCCTCACCATTCTGGTCAGATGCCCATATATGCTAAGGCATAAGTCAATTTGGGTATCATGACATTGGTTTCTTAACACTTATGAATGTTTATTTTTAAGTGCACAGAGTTGTGGACGTATTTATTCACATTCTTCTTTAACAAGACATGCAGAAAAAACTTTCTGGCCACCCCAATATTGTCCAGTTCTGCTCTGCAGCATCCATAGGAAAAGAGGAATCGGACACTGGGCAGGCTGAGTTCCTCCTGCTTACGGAGCTTTGTAAAGGTAAAGTGCCTTGAAGTTTAAGTGCTTTCTGACGTGTTTGAACAGTTGTTAAATACTCCCAATATGTTGTGAAAATGCATTGGTCTTGACTGAAAGAACCAGCCAGCTAGCCACTGATCTTGGTGTTGGTTGGAATATGCATTTGTGTGTCCTTCATAGATCATAGGTTCTTGTTTGTTCGTTTGTGTGTTTTGAGACAGTCTCATGATATAGGTCTGTTTGACCTGGAACTTGCTATGTAGACCAGACTAGTGTTGAAATCACAGATACCTACATACCTCTGGAATTAAAGGTGTGCTACCATGCTTGGCCTTAGGCTGCAGGTTCTGAAGAACAGGGTCTCATCATGTTTTCTCCTGAAACAGGATGAGTAGGCACACAATGGAACCTCAAATGTCCTCATATGTAAACTGAAAAAGATCAACATTGGCACATAAGTGGTATATCCTTAGGTAGTGCAGATCGTGGTTTGTTTTGAGAGGAAAGGAGGAATCACTTAGTGGGGAGGTAGCCTTATCAAGCTCAAACCTGAGAAAGTATCAGGAGGACTTTTTGATCCATTGGCAGGCCTGTAGGTAGGACATACCTCAGGTAGATTTCTAGGGACAGTGGTTGCGTGGATGACTATGGGTAATGCTTAGCAAGTTTTTACTTGCTGGGTATGGTATTGCATTCCTGTAATTCTAGCAGTGGGGAGTTAAACCCCATACTCTGGCTGTGAAGTGGAATTGACCACTCAAAAGTAGCAAACTCTACCACACAGAACTCTGCTGCTGTCTGCCAGAATGCTATGTAATTCCTAGTGTGGTCTGAAGTGTGTGATGCATATGCTGAGGGAAAACTATGGTACAAGTGGCTGCTTGTGTGTCCACCTAAGCAATGAGTATTGGGAGAGAAGAGGTCAAGAGAGACCAAGGATCAGCAGGGAGACTTGAGACAGGGAGCCTACGGAAGGAATCCCAACCTTGTTAGATCCACTGCACATAAGCCAGTGATCATGAAAAATTGTATTGTGATGACTGGAGTAGAGACAAGCCAATAGCAGACAGATGAGAACAGAGGAGAAAGCTAGAGACAATGAGTGAATATATTGGGGAAAGGAGCAGAAATGGATTATCTAGCTGATAGGGAGAGGTGTTGAGTGGGTGTGTAGAAGCCACAGATGAGCCAGTAGGATCTTTCTGCCAAGTGGAGGAGGGTGGGGATTTGTGCAGGTCACATGTAGGATCTTAGTTGTCAGAAGCAAGAGGCTGAGTATGCAGCACCGACTCCTTTCTACATGGCTGGAAGCCCTGGGATGTTAGTTCCTACTGAGGCAGGGCATTCTCCTCCAATCCTCTCTACTTCTGCAGGTCCTCACCTAGTCCCTGTCAAACTTACTCAGTAACCTGGTCCATCTGTTGGCAAAGTCATACATACCACTGTGCATAGAGGTCAGGAGGCTGTGAAATCTGGATCTATCTGACTAAGGACTGCCAGGGAGAGAAATGAATTAACTACATCTCAATTGGCATATATCCAGATAATTTGCTCAACTTTTTAAATCTAAAGTTTTAAATTTAATGAAAACATAAAAGTTCAGTGAATGGATACATTAGATTTGCTAATTTGAAACATTTTTCTTGTAGTTGATTTATGTTTCTCCTTGGTCTTGCTTTTCTTTCTGTTTAAGACAAGCTGCAAACATCAAGATCAGTAAAAGTGGGTGCATGCGTGTTATTTTGTTTGTTTTTTAAGGCCGCCTCACTCTGGCCAAGGTTGGCCTGGAACTTGAATCAGTCTTCCTGTCTTGGCCTCATGAGGGCTAGGATTATAGGCCTGTCTTACTCCTCCCTCAAAACCAAAACTTACTGTTCACGTGTATTGTCTGAGAGCAGGGACCTCTCCTGTTACAGTTGCAGACTGAGACTGTTCACCAGACTCTTACTTTGGATATAGTATATAGTTTATGATTAGCCAGAATGTCTTCCTAATGTCTCACCCAGCCCCCAACAAAGTTCTTCGTGGTTTCTTAAGTTGTAGTCAGTTTGAGTCTGTTTTCTGAGCAACCCTAGGCCATTTCTTTACAAGCTAGAAAGGTGCCAGCTCTAGTGATCCGGCCTCCAGCTTAGAATTCTTGGGATGGAAAGAAACCCTGTCCCTGTGCTAGGTAGTGTAAGAGGCTGATTTGTCCAGTCTGCTACATTTTGTCTTCATGGATTCCTGTTGTTCCTGCTATATTCGGTTATAAAAGAACATATGCTCATTGAAAAAGTAAAAGTAAGATTGATGACTGCTATTGAATAATCAATTAGGGATCATCCTAAGGAAGACTAATACTGCCTTTCTCAGTAGTCTCTAGTCTGTAGTTCTTTGTTTAGGGTTGAGGCCCCTTGAAATTTCCCCCTTCCTCCTTAGTATGTCTATTAATATTATTATTGTTTGGATATTGTTTAGTCAGCTATATTGTTTCAGCATCATGGATATAGCATGTCATTTCTACAGATCACAATCTCACAGCAATCTGTCTTCCCATTCCTTTAATTCACTCTGAAATCACATATAAGCAAACAAAACTAAGTGAATTTAGCAGGTTGTATTTATGAGTGTATACACACACACACACACACACACACGTAATAATAGAGGCTAGGAATTTTAGAGTAAGGGGTAGACAGAGAGTAAGGAGCAGGCATAGGAGGTAACAGAGGGAGAAAAGGGAAGGAGGATAGTATATAATTATATTTTAATTTAAAATATTAAGGGAAAAAGCACAAGGAGGAGGTAGAAGCAAGAATTAAATAGATCCTATGAAAGTGAGGTTTTACTCTGTATTTTTCTTGTTAAAACCATAACTGTACCAAACATGTATTGCTGCTGGTAGTGTTCCCCCATCCCTCATATATAATAAGACTCAGTAGATGCCTGCTATGTGTAGTACCAAACCATGCACAACAACATTGCAGTACTGCAGCAGTCCACCTGATAACCAGGAAGTCACTATAGGCGGTAGTGACAGTAGAACTTATGCAATGGTGATTAACTATTTATGACCTCCCTCCTTTGTCATTTATGAGATCAGAAAGTTTTTATATGATGCAAATCTTGGTATTTGGAAATCATGGTTTGAAAGATTTGGACAATATCTGTGAGAAGCTCATTGTCTTTGCTGTTTTCTGAGGTGGTGGAGGTGTAAAAGGAGTGGATTCAGGTGCTGTCTTTAAAGAGGGTAATGTGGGAGTCAGAAAGGTCCAACCTGCTACATTTTCTCTTTCACATATATAAGTGTATGGTATACATGTTTATATGTGTGTTTGGGTATAAGTGCTTGAAGTTGGCATCTGGTATCTCCTCAGTCACTCTTCTAACCTACATATATTGATGTTTTAAAGTCTCTCATTGAACCCAGGACTCACTCAGCTTGCTCTAGGGATTTCATTTCTACCCACTGTATACTAGGACTTTTTTACAGGCTGCTATATCCACCTATTTTTTTCCTAGGGTTCTAAGGATCTAAATCCGGTCTTCATGCTTGTGTAGCAGTTAACCCACTGAACCAACCAACTCCTGCAATTCCTTCTTGGTAATCAAAAATCATTACCATGTCTTAGTAAGTCTCTATGATAAAACACAGTGACCAAAAGCAACCTGAACAGGAAAGGGCACATTCCATCACTGAAGGAAGTCAGTGCAGTAACTCAAGGCAGGAAACTGGAGGCAGGACTAGATGCTGAAGACACAGAGGAATGTTGCTTATTGGCTTGGTTTGTTACATAACCCAGGACCATCTGACCAGGGGTGGCACCACCCACAATGAGCTGGATCCTCCCATATCAGTCGCTAATTTAAAAAATGCCCCCCACAGACTTGCCTATAGGTCAAGCTGCTGAAGACAATTTTTAAATTCATAGTCCTCTTCCTAAATGACTCTAGCTTGTAATAGGTTGGCAAAAAACTAACCAGCACAACTGACAAATTCATATGCTTTGGAGGGTGTCTCCCAGGTTCCAGGGAGGATACAGATAAGCAACAGTTTGCTTAAAGATGGACACTTCTGGCTTAAAGACTGGACAGGGCCTGCCTGGATTTGGGGCAGAGTTGCTGGACCTCTGATAAATTGGGGAATCCCTCCTCCTCATAGTAGCAGGTACAGAATTTACTAAAGGCAATTTTGAAGTCCTAGGTTGGGCCATGGACCTTTTCTTTAAGTTGATCTTTATACTGTTACAGTCATTGGAACAGTAATCCATCCTTTGTCCAAATGGGCTACTTTTCCTGTATAAAATAAGAGGTTTTTGTTGTTGTTGTTTTGGTTTGGTTTTTGTTTTGTTTTTTAAAGCAGTCTCTGCTGTCTCACACACACACACACACACACACACACACACACACACACACATATATTTAAATACTCTCAAACTGAAGTTGGTAGCATACATAAATCCTATTTTCAGCACTGCAAAAACCAGGTGTATGTACCTGTGATTCCACCATGGAAGAGGAGAGACAGAAGGATCAGAAGTTCAAGGTCATCCTCAGCTACTTACCCAAATTTTATACTTTAAATAAAAAATTTCAAAAGTATAGGTTGAATGGCTCTACAGTTAAGAGTTATTGCTGCTATTGCAGAGGATCCCAGTTTGAGTCCCAGCACCTATGTCAAGCAACTCACAACTGCCTGTAATTCTAACTCTATGGCATCCAGTGCCTTCTTCTGGCCTTAGTGAGATGCCATTACTCATATGCACAAATGTACACACACACATAATTTAAAAAGTGACATATTGAAGTTCATTGTTTAGGGCCTGTGAGATGGCTCAGGGGTAACGGCATCTACTGCTGCACTTGACAATCTGAATTCAACCCTTGAGATTCACATGGTTTAAAAAAAATAAATAAAGGGGGGCAACTTCCATAAATCATCCTCTGACTTCCATACGTCCATTGTCACTCACACCTGCAGTAAAAATTTTTTTTTTTTTTTAAATTTATTTATTTATTATATGTAAGTACACTGTAGCTGTCTTCAGACACCCCAGAAGAGGGCATCAGATCTTGTTTCGGATGGTTGTGAGCCACCATGTGGTTGCTGGGATTTGAGCTCCGGACCTTCGGAAGAGCAGTCGGGTGCTCTTACCCACTGAGCCATCTCACCAGCCCAAGTAAAAATTTTTAAGAGGAAATAAAAATGTATTAAAAAGAAAATATGTGTATTAGGGTTTCACCTGTCTGTCTGTATACCATATGCGTGCCTAGTGCCCATGATAGCTAGAATGTTAGATCTCCTAGAACTGGAGTTATGAATGGTTGTGAGCCACCATGTAGGTGCTAGGAACCAAACCCAAGTCTTCTTAACAATGAGCTTTCTCTTTAACCCCCAAATAAATAAATTTTTAAATTGTCTTGTGGCTTGTTAAGGTTGCATACACGTATAACCCTAGCACTCAGGAAGTTAAAGCATGAGGGTGGCAAGTTTTGAAATCTTGTCTCAAAACAATAAAAATCTCTTAATCACTCAAGAATGAACTATTGAGTGAGCCAATAACATGGTTAAAATTAACATTATGATCAGTCTGACATGGAGCTTAGGTGGACATAACTGCTCCTGCCTCTTGGAGCCTGCTTCTGTTTCACCAGAGTCCCTGGTTCTTTGGAGGACCCCTGTTCCTTTAGGTTTGTGTAGATTCTGTAAATCAAATATGTTAGGAGCAGGAAATGGTCTAATCTTGCCAGAGTTGGGAACCAGAATGGAGTTGCCAGCAGGGAATGATGTAATTCTGAACTGCAGAACTGTGGGGAGTAGGGTTTCTGCTCTGCCTGTGCTGTGCTGTGCTGTGCTGTGCTGTGCTGTGCTGTGCTGTGCTGTGCTGTGAACGAGCCTAGAGCTTCTGCTTTGTGATCAGGTTTTCAGAGACCTTGGTCACTCTCTCTGTTCAACTGTTAGAACTTTTCTCCTGCCTTCAGGGCTTTTTGCATATGATTGCTTTTGCTTCTTGTTTTGTCCCAGGGATGTTCTATGCCTTTTTCCTGCCCCTACTCTCCCCAGAGCAAGAATGGTCCTCATACCCACCCTTTTATTTGTCGTCCTACAGAAGTTGAAGGAATGGCTGGAGTGGTACTGATTGCATATGCACCCTAACTAAGGCCTTAGAAATGCCACTCCTGCCTGGGCTGCTGTACAGAGAGGTAGACTGAACCTATTAATAACTAGGGTATAGCATTCTGAGCCCTATGGTGACTAAATTCACTTGTCTCCTTTAGGACAGCTGGTGGAGTTTCTCAGGAGAGTTGAATGTAAAGGTCCTCTGTCCTGTGACAGCATTCTGAAGATCTTCTACCAGACATGCAGAGCAGTGCAACACATGCACAGGCAGAAACCACCTATCATCCACAGAGATCTCAAGGTACCAGCTGGGTTGCATTGCTAACTGTGTCTCCACACTCTGTTCTCCTGCCTTGGGATAGCTCCCTACTTGTTTGTGTGCCCCTTGTGCTTGATCAGAGCTTTCTGCTCAGCTATTATTCTGATATGCTAAGCTTCCCAGTTGCCTTTCTTACAGAATTGAGGGCATCCAGGTACAGTTCTGACCTTGCTTGGTGGGGAATCACTTAGGTTGAAAGACATCTGTTGTGCTTCTCCAACTGCAGGTGGTGTTGAGTGTACCACAGCCTAGCTGAAGGGGGCACTAGCTTGTCTGGAATTGCTGTATGTAACTTGTATAGCCTGGCTGAGGAGTATAGTCCTATGAATTTATTTCACTTTTTCCTGTTACTAATGAAGTTGAGTGTGATAGCCACCAGCACCTTATTTTTCAGTTTCTTTTCATTTTGCTCTCCCCCCCCATTCTTTTGCCTTTGTAAAATATATTTAGCTCACTGGAACTCCAGACAAGTGTGTGTGTGTGTGTGTGTGTGTGTGTGTAAAAATTTTTTAAAGACTTATTTTATTGGGGTTGGAGTGATGGTTCAGTGGTTAAAACACAGGCTGCTTTTCCAGGGAACCGGGGTTTAATTCCCAGTACCCACATGGCAATTCACAACTGTTTGGGATCTGACACCCTCACACAGACATGAATGGAGGCAAAACACCAGTGTACATAAACTAAACTAAAAATAAATTATGTTTTAAAAGATTTATTTTATATATTTAAGTATTCTATCTTCCTGTATGTATACATGACAGAAGAAGCATCAGATCCCATTATAGGTGTTTATGATCTACTAAATAGTTGCTGGGAATTGAACTCAGAACCTCAAGCAGTGCTCTTAACCACTGAGCCATGTCTCCAGCCCTTCCTGGTATATTCTTGAACAAAATCTTTAAGGTTGTATTGCCATAGCCTAGTGTTCATTTCTCTATTGTGACTTTTTAATTATTATTATTATTATTTTTTTTTTCCGAGACAGGGTTTTTCTATATAGCCCTGGCTGTCCTGGAACTCACTTTGTAGACCAGGCTGGCCTCAAACTCAGAAATCCGCCTGCCTCTGCCTCCC
>NC_034602.1:96516602-96531288 GCF_900095145.1 Mus pahari | reverse complement strand
TTATGAGCCACCATGTGGTTGCTGGGATTTGAACTCCGGACCTTCGGAAGAGCAGTCGGGTGCTCTTACCCACTGAGCCATCTCACCAGCCCGGGGTTGACTTTTTAATTTTTTGAGACTAGATTTGTGAGGCTTAGCAGGTGAAAACATTTCCTACTAAGCCTGATGCCTTAGTTACTTTTCTATTGCTGTGAAGAGACACCATGGCCAAAAAGAAAGCATTCAATTGGAAAGGTTGCTTAGTATTTCAGAGGGTGACCATCATGATGGGGAGCATGACAACAGGCAGGCAGGCAGGCAGGCAGGCAGACATAGTGCTGGAACAGTAGCTAAGAGCTTACTTAACATCCTGATCCTCAAGTTGGAGGCATAGGTGGGGCTAGGGGAAGTGACTGGGAATAACATAGGCCTTTGAAACCTTTGACACACTTCCTTCAACAAGACCACACTTCCTACCCTTCCCAAAACAGTTCCACCAACCAGGGGCCAAGCTGTCAACTATATGAGCCAGTGGGGACCATTCTTACTCATACCACCACACCTGACAACTTCGATTCCCAGGCTCTACGTGGTGAAAAGAGAGAACTGGCTCTCAAAGGTTGTTCTCTGACCTCCACACAAATGCTGTAGCATACATGCATCCCTTTACACAAAATAAGTGCATACAAAATACATATATATTTACTTATTTAAACTTGCAAACAGTGTGATGTTATTGTTGGTAGTGGTGGTGAATGTGTGTTAGGAAAAAAGAATGTAAAGAATAAATTTAATGGAGAACCAGTCACTTGCCCAGTGAGGTGTGTTTGTATAGGTGATGCCTATAGCCTCCTCCATTAGGAGCTCCAAGGGCTAGCTAGCAACCTCTGGCTATGAAACAGGTACTCCAGTGTGTGTATGCACCTCTTGTCTGGCATATCTTACTTGTGCAGGAGCCACTGCCTGCTTTCCTTATTGTGTTCTTGGTTTTGTTGATACTCACAATTTGTTTTCTGTGGTGGTGGGTATCATTTGAATGTATCTCTGTGCCTGTTTTTTATTGTTGTTGTTGTTTTGAGTTTTTTTTGTTGTTGTTGTTCAGTGTTATGTTTAGATACATCTGTGTTTTTGTATAGCCTCATCTGATGGAATATACATTATGGGACTTTTTTCTTACATATCTTTTTGCTGTGGACAACATGGCACATCTATTTTACTTCTCTTATTTGTAGCTGACTGTGTTGGCCTGTGTTCTGAGGACAGTCCCATCTGGCTTGTCTATGGAACAAATGTCCTCTGTGATTAGAGGGTACTGGCATCTAATCCTGGGTATTCTTGAGACACACTAGCTCCCTTACTTCCACCCTTTGCCAGCTTGTGATATTAAAGACACTTCAACCTTGACAGATCTTACAAGTAGATATGGTTTGTTTGCATTTTCATTCTGCAGGTTCCTACTTCCCTAAAACTCTGAATTTTATTAGAATTGCTATGACTCTTCAGCATAGTTGATAGACTTGCAGAAGAGTGGTAGATTAGGAATGATAACTGGCTGGCTGCTGACCTGTGTTGGGACACTTTACTGTGATGCAGATGACGAAAGCACAGATGCTTAATGTACCTAGAAGGAGGAGCAGGATGCCAGAAAAGCTATGCACTGGAATTGGGATGGCATGTGATTTTATGACTCATGGATTTAAAATTTGGCTGGGTGTGGTGGTGCATGCCTTTAATCTCAGCATTTGGGAAATAGGCAGGTAGATCTTTGTGAGTTCAGGGCCAGCCTGATGTACATAGTTCCTGGCCAACCAAGGCTACATAGTAAAACCCTGTCTTTAAAAACAATTTTAAACAAACAAAAACCTCAGTCATTTTAAGACATTCTGGACAGGAAGTCTTTTATCCATCATTGTTAGATTTATTACTAAATTCATAGTATCATGAATGTGGATATAAGTAGTGTATTTTATTCTTTTGTCTTTTGACTTTTCTGAAGGTTCATTGTCTCTCATTGTTATGTTTGCTTGGTGGGTGGTTTTAACTTCAAAACAATGTTATAGTATCTCCTAGCAACCAGCAGTCTGGTCCTTGGTGCAGAGGGTTTTTCTGATAAGGAACTGACCATGACTAATATTCCTGTTTGTCTTTGCTGAGGTTTAGGCTCCATGTACACATGAAGTTCATAGAACCACCCTTTGGAATTTTTCAGGTTGAAAACTTACTGCTTAGTAACCAGGGGACCATTAAGCTGTGTGACTTTGGCAGTGCCACAACCATCTCCCATTATCCGGACTACAGCTGGAGTGCCCAGAAGCGAGCAATGGTGGAGGAAGAGGTGAGGTGTGCGTTTGAGTCTGTACTCTTAGAAAGTAGTTCTCAGTTCCTTCCTCTCTCATGTTCTTTATATTGCATCTGAGTCTTCAGGTACAAGCCTGAGTCTGGCTTTATAAATATTCTTAACGGACTCCCTGGTACTGTATCCTGGAAGCATCGCCTCTTCCTGGATGTACCCTGCTTGTTTGTGGCCACAGAATTAAACAGACTGTAGAAGCCATTTCCTCTCATGTTCCTCTTATCAACTGGCCTTTAAATGAATTCACCCTTTTAATTTCTTAGAATTATTTTTATTGATTTAAATATGTACAACAGATTTTATTTTAACATTTCAAGTTAGATTTCAGTAGCATTAAGATTTTCACATTATTGTACAGCCATCTCCAGAACTTGTCTGTCATTCTAAACAGCAATTTGGAACAAAACAAAACAAAGCTCATTTAGAGGGCTCATAGAATACTTGCTTAGCATGGGCAAGTTCGTAGATTCAATCCCTAGTATAAAAGAATTATTTAGAAATATTTTTTTATTGAGAGGCCCACAACTTAGTTCACATGGCTTCTGTCCTTGCAGAGAGTCTGTATCCTCAAAGTGTGTATATAATTCCACGGTGGCTGGCCTTTCATAGAACTTACACGAATACAGAGCAGTGCTCAGCAGAGAGGTCCTAAAGTGTAAATATAGGTAAAGGATGGTAAGGGGACACTCTTGCTACAGATTCTGAAATGTTGGCCTTATATTCCAAGCCCATCAGGTGCTGCCAGATTGCCTTTTTGGGGGGCGGGGGGTACTTGCTTCCAAGGGCTGCTGCTGCAAAGGAAAAGGCAAAGCTACTTTGGTATAATGCCTGTCAGGGACATTTATATTTATTGCTTAGCATGATACAGAACTTATTAAAGGTAGGGTTTCTGAGCTGCTTGGAGGTCTCACATCAGAGCCATGCTTTTTAAACCAAGTGGGTCCTCACATTGGCAAAGATCCTGCTGAGTTCTATGTGAGGTTTCATTCTCAACCACTGTTAGAGTGTGAAGCCTATGAGGAATACTGGACAGAGCTAAGAAGACTGCCCTTGCTGTGCAGTGTTTGTCCCACTTCGCAGTCCATTGTGTATGATTCAGTTTCAGTGTGTCAGAGTTATCAGCCATCACCACTATGGTAGAAACCATTCCGGTGAGTGTTTATTTGGATCCTCAGTGCAGTCCAGTTCTTTTGCTCAGTTATCCTTTTCCAGTGTCCTGCCTAACTATGATGTATGGATATAGTCCTGCATTCCCTTCATTATGCCTATCTGTTGTGTGTAGACCTTGGCTCATTCCTCCTAGCTTCTGGTGTGCTGAAAGTCTGCTTCAGTGGTGATGATTCTTTATAACCCATCTTTGCTATCTGCTACTGGCTGTAGTACTCTGCCCATCACTGAAGTGGGAGCCCCAGAACCTGCTCATGTATTTGTTATTTATAAGNACTTAAATACCACTTTTCCCATGATCATGATTCAATATGTCTTTATTTTGGTGGGAAAATGTCCCAGATTTGCTTCACAAGGCTCTTGGATTCTTTTGACATTTACTGTCTGGTATGGTTTTAATGTGATTTGTTTTCTCCAAACTTACTCTTAGCTTAATCCTCATTATGAAGTATTCATAGTGTGGAATCTTACTTACATCAGTTATGATGTTTAGAAATTGACCCTTCTAGAAAGGATTAGGATTAGATAAGGTCATCAGGATGGAGCCCAGTGTTTGAATTTTGGTGGCTTTCCAAAAAAAGAGAGACCAAAAGACACATGTACATCATACCTATGTGGTTGGTCCCTGAACTGCCTTGGGATACTGCCAGAAAAAAAAAGACTGCCATTATATATTGGCTCTTGACCAGAATTATTAACCAAAACAAACCTCCTTTCTCTCAGTTTACACAGTCTTCAATATTACATTATTAGCAATGGAAAGCGGACTGATACGCCATCATTTTGGAGCACTTGTATTTTTATGATACAGGAGGTTTTAGGTGAGCATGTGCCTACCATGCCCTAGCCCTGGGATCAGGATCTGTTTCAGAAGCATTGCTTCCTTGGAATGAGACTCTGGTCTGATCACATGTGCTGATCAGTGTTGAGCCTTTGTGTCTAAGCCTTCTAAGTAGATGAACTCACTTGTTCCATGCATGTTGCTGTGCAGATGAGCACACATCTATTCTTAAGAGTAGTGACTACAGATCTGTACAGCGCTTCTACCCCAGAGTCTGTTTCCTGGTCAGCCTTGGGATCATTCACCAAAGAATCTACTGGAAGTTTGGGGTTAGTTTGATTTCTTCTGTTCCCAAGTCCTGTGTGCTGAATAGACATAGTGTTCAGACATTCCTGGTACAGCTTTCTCTTCAGTGTGGTCCTTACTCATTTGAAGTATATTGGAGTTTACTTAATAGAATTTCCAGAGCAATCATCATATGCCTCTTTTCACAACAGCAGTCTTAGCCTCCTTTATTTAGTATTTTCCCTCCTAACCCTTTTAATCCAGAGTGGGCAAAGCTTGCATTCCCTTTTGACCCTGTTGAGCCCTTTTTGGGATCTTGTTTATTTTCCTGATTCCTGGACTCTGCCTTAGTTCATTCAGTTTACTCAGTTTCTGTAGCTGTTTGCATTCCCAGTATGTACCGTCATCTATGTATCTGTCGCATATGCTGTTTTCAATGTGTTATAGGCATTAATAGGTTTGCATGAACAAACATCTTGTGTCCTTGTATCAGATGGTTCTACAGAGTGGACACCCGGGAGGGAATGAGCTTGCTGGATTGAAGTGTCAGTGCCTTAAAGTATATGCAAATCAACTTTTTAATGAAAGTACGTCTCACATGCTATAGTATATGGTCATAGTATATGGCTTGGTGTTGGCCCGTTGTTGGTCACACTCCACATTGCCTCTAGCCTGACCTTTGGTCCATTCTTCATCTGATCTCATTCTGTCTCTTGAATTCATACTGTTTTATACTTTCCTGCAGGCTTTGGTTGGAATTGTATCTTGCATAGATTTCCTTGTCATCCTTAGAGAGGCCTCTCATGTTGGCTTTCTAGTGGCTTACATCTTCCACTGAATAAGAAGCCATTGCCTGTCTGAGGCCTTGGTGCCTGTCTTTCTGCAGTGTGCAAGGCATGTTGACTTACTCTTGTTTGAATCATAGTCTGAAGGTTGGTATATGAGTCTGCTGTTAATTTCCCACGTGAGTGTATTTCTGGGGTACCTAGCAGGTCTCAGTTTTGTATGTATATACACATATATAGGACAAGTTCAGGAGTTATCCTTAGGAGCCATCTACCTTGTTCTTTGAGACAAGGTTTCACTGGCCTAGAACTCAATGATTAGGTTAAGCTGGATGGCCAGCAAGCCCCAGAGATCTGTCTGTCTCTATCTTCCTAGATACTGGGACTACAAGTCCTTGCCACCATACCAGCTTTTTCTTTAATGTGTGTTCTAGGGATCAAATTCAGGTCCTGATTTTTGTACAACAAAGCTCTTTACTGACTGACCTCTTGCTCCTGTCTCTCAGTTTTTAAACATGACCAGTTGACAGATTCCATTATTCTTGGGTTATACAGACTTATTTCTCCCAGTAGAACTCATCTAGAAGCTTCTTCTGGTACAATACCTGTATTTGCTCATTAGAATAGTGTCCCTTATTTAAGCTTGCCTCTTTGGTCACTTTGAAGTAGACTTCTCATGCCAGGCACAACATGTTTCCCTTGAAGACATAAAATAGCCCAGTGGGTGAATATTTTGGCTTGATTCTTTTCATTAATCCTGTGTGAACATGTAGATTACCTCCGTAAGGAACATGGTGGTGCAGCATCGTGTGACCAGGTGAGTGAGCAAAGGTCCCTCCAGAACACAGTGGGAGGAAAAGTCACTGCTGCTAGCCTTTAGTAGAGAGCTTAGAAAGTTGTAGGGCTTCTTGTGTAAAACAAAAAATAATGCTATGTGTAACTTACTTTGAAATATTTGTGTTTTCTTCAGATCACAAGAAACACCACACCCATGTACAGAACACCAGAAATTGTAGACCTGTATTCCAACTTCCCCATTGGCGAAAAACAGGACATCTGGGTGAGACCTAAGTGCTTCTCCTGTGGGTGTCTGGTCAGGTAGATCATTTCAGGAGCTGCAGAAGCCTCCAGCTTGTCTGTCGTAGGCCCTCATGTCTTATGAGCTTCCTTCTCTTTTCTCCCTGCTCTTCACCTTCATTTTCTCAAGTATTTCTTGTGACTGCTTCTAGAAGAGGTGAATTAACAGAGCAATTGGAGGGGAGACAGAGAGGTAAAGAACCTCTTAGTGGTTATAAAAACTTGGTGCTCTTGCAAAGGACCCAGGTTCAAGTCCCAGTGCTCACAAATCATCTATAACTCCAGTTCCAAGTGTTCTAATTCCCTCTTCTGACTTCCAGGGCACAAGGTATGCACATGGTGCACAGACATACTTAAAGCAAAATAGTCATACACATAAGTTAATAAATCTTAAAAAAATAAAATAAAATAAATAAAAACAGAGCAGTTAGAGTAAAATGACTTTGAGTCTGCACGGATATCATATGGCAACACAGACAATTTCTGTTCCTGTTTTACTTCTGAAGTCCTTAGTTCCAGACCCAAGGATGTCTCTGAAAGGATATGTAATACTCTCTCTGGGACTATAGCCTCATCTGGCACAGGTATCCACTTTCCTTTCACACCAGTACAGTTGACACCAGAGACCTATATGACCTCAGAAGGTTTGTCTCCATGGACAGTAAGCAGTCAGATCCCAAGAGAACACCCCAGGAGCATTCTTAGCCCAAGCCATTGCTAATAAGTTGATGCATCTATTTGCCAGATGTGGTGTCATTGCCACCACAGGTTGAAGCTTAGTCCAGCATGCCCATGTCCACCCCTTCTGTAGCAGTCACAGCTTGTTTTGCCTGTGCTTCTAACTGACTGACTACGAGCCTAGCTTCCCACAAACCCCTCCTGTGTCTTGCTTAACTTCCTAGAATAGCTCATAAAACTTAGGGACACAATTATGAGTTATTTACTACTTTATTGTAAATGATATTATAACTGATATGATGGAAGGATTCATAGAGCCTGTAGGAGACCAGATGAGAGCCTCACTACTCTACCAAGGTATACTACCTTCTGAGATCCTGTATCTGCTCAGCTGTCTTAAGAGTTCAGGAGAATCTTGGTACTTGTGTTTTATGGAGACCTCATGATTGAGTACAACATTGGTCAGGGCAATCAGCTTAACTGTCATTTCCTCTGCCCTTCCAGAGGTTGAGGCCTCTGATCCCAATTTTGTCTTTCTCTTGACCTGCCCCATCATGAAGATACATATAAATGGCCAGCAATTACTTAGAAAATTCCAAGGATTTTAGGACTTACATGGTAGAAAATAGGATAATACCAAAAATATTATTTCACACATGATGCCTGCTTTACATTGGGCCTTCCTTGTTTTGATCAGAGCCATCATTTTCTTAGGGACAGGGACATCAGCTACCCAGACACTGTCAAAGATTTATACATTTGAAGTTTATAGGGACCAGTGCTAACCTCATTAATGAAGATACATCGTCATTAGGTTTTTGATCCAACCTAGAGTATTCTCAGCACACAATCGACACATCTAGGTTCATCTAGGTATTCTGTAAAATGCTATTGCCTTTGTATAAAATCCCAATCCCTCGGTACCCCCTGTTCACATTGGTGGGTGTGGCAAATAGTCCTGTGGAAATTCCCAGTTTGCCTCCATGCCCTTCACACTACCCAGTAAGAAGCTGAATTTTCTGCATGGAGCTCATCATCAGTGTCTGCTATGCCCTTAATGTGGTATGGTCCTCAGGGTGCTTACCCATCTACAAATCCGTTTTTGAGTAGGAACTGTATAGTTTTGAAGGGAGTCTTCTGATTTGAATAGCAATCGCATAGGATTTATTGCTGTGACCTAGAAAGTTCTTTATGTTGGAGGAGGTGGGAAGCTTCCCATGGAAGGAATTGCTGTCACTGGTCCATCTTGCCAGGTTGACTTTTAAAATTTTAAATTATGTCTATGTATGTGCCTGTGGGTAGGTATATGCTGGTGCCCAAGGAGGCCAGAGGCATTAAATCTCGTTTGAACTGGAGTTACAGGTGGTTGTGAGAGCCAAACATGGGTGCAGGGAGCCAAACTTGGGTTCTGGAAGAACAGTATGTACTCTTAACCATTCAACTACCTCTCAAGGCCCTAGATTGGCATTTTTTTTAAGTTATAACCAACAAAGGACAACAGCCTGATTGGTGCCCTTTAAGGGTCACTAAGAAGGGGCAGCTCTTTTATACCCCTCTGCTGGTGACCTTGTCTTTTGGGTCCCTCCTTCCCTACTGGTCCCTGTTGAGCCTGTGCCCTTTTTTCCTTGAACAGTTCCTCCCCACTCTCAGCAGTCAGCCTCTGTTCCCTTTGTATTTTCTCATTCAGTCTTTACCCTGTTTCTTACCTTTCTCTCATCTCTTACCCCAACAGGCACTGGGCTGTATCTTATACCTGCTGTGTTTCCGGCAGCATCCTTTTGAGGATGGAGCAAAACTTCGGATAGTCAATGGGAAGTATTCCATTCCTGTGAATGACACTCGTTACACAGTCTTCCATGACCTTATTCGTAAGTTCCTGTTATGAATTTGCTTGATGCAGAAACTTGAGATGAACTTCCCTGTTGGGTTTTAGGTGCTGCTCACCCATTGGTTATGCAGGTCCACATTTGCCTCTTATCGTTGCTGTTCTGATAGCATTCTAATGGGTGCTTTTTCATAGAGTTGCCCACTTGCCCAGCCTCTTGATAAGCTTATGGTATTCTGAGTGGCTACTTCTGATAGACATGTTTAATTTCTCTGGTCATCACTCTTTTCATTCTCTCCTTTGCTTCTGAAGTCAGCACTGTGGATAAAGTGTGATCTTTGTTCTGAAACTTCTGCAATAGCAGGAGGTGCTGTCCAGCCTAGTCCCACAGCTGTAGGTGATAAGAGACTATCTTATACTTCTGTTTTGCCATAGGTGCCATGCTAAAGGTCAACCCAGAGGAAAGGCTGTCCATTGCTGAAGTGGTCCGACAACTGCAGGAAATTGCAGCAGCCAGGAATGTGAACCCCAAAGCTCCCATCACAGAGGTGAGGACATCATGAGGTTATACTATTCATGCCTAGGCACTTAAGGTGCTATGATTTCTTGGCATTAGCCTGCAATGCCTTCATCTGGTCTAATTGAAGTCACAGATCCTCACAGGCTCAGGGCTACCACACCAAGCACTCCTGTGGGTCCTGGCTCAGGTGGTCTTGAACTCTGGACAAGCTCACCCAGATAAGCCAAAAGGGTTACTCTGTCATACTATCTGCTCTAGTTTTTGTTTTGTTTGGTTTGTTTTCTGGTTCAGATGATGATTGTTACTATTTACATACATCTCACAGTTTTGAGGGTCTCACAGTTTTGAACCAACCATGGCTTCGTGGTTGCATTCATCCACAGGCTCAACACAGATCCAGTGCACACAGTTGCTGACAGTACTCTGCCTCATGGGCTGTGGACTGAGGAGCCCTATGGTTGTATGTATTTGGGAAAAACAGGAAGTCCAAGAAAGCATTGTGGCCAAAAATACTTTTTTTTTTTAAAGATTTATTTTATGTATTGTGAGTATACTGTAGCTGTCTTCAGACACACCAGATGAGGGTGTCAGATCCCATTACAGATGGTTGTGAGCCACCATGTGGTTGCTGGGAATTGAACTCAGGACCTCTGGAAAGGCAGCTAGTGCTTTTAACCACTGAGCCATCTCTCCAGCCCCAGGAATACTTCTTAAAGCAGCCATAAGTCTAGCCCCTACCTTCAGGGCCCAGGCAAGTTTCTGAGCATGTCTTGGAGTCCAACATTCATATTCATTTTGCTCTGATAGCTCATGGCTCAGGCCAGATTCTGCTGTCCTACCTTCTGGGTAATTCCTGACGTGAAGCCTTCTCTGAATCAATCTGCAGAGACTGGATGTCTGGTTCTAGTTTTGTCTGCTTCCTATTTGTTGGTCTTTTCACCCCTGAAAGCAGAACTTCCTAAGGGCTGTTGATGTTGGACGCGTTAGGAGGGTGACTAATGTCTGTGCTGCTGAAGGGTAAGGGTAGAATGCAGAAGAAAGACGTTTTAGAGATACTGATCTGAGTCCTCATCCGTGCATAGGGATCTTCAGAAGCAGTGGGTAGAAGAGGTCTGTGATTCCTTTAGGGAAACCTGCTGATAAGATCCTTTCTGTTGACATTAGGGAAATCCCAAAACGAGGAACAGGATATATTTTAAGAATTCAGGTGTTCTGAAGACGGCAGGTAGATGATAGGGATGCTTTTGAAAATTTTCTTTGGAGATCTGGTTGATGGTAATGGGTCAGCAAGATAAAGGCATTTGGGGTTGGGGGTTGCTTTATGGCAGGGCTGCCTGGGGCCTTGTCTGTTACCTTTGGGCTTTTACCAAAGTGTTTGCTAGCTGTCTTGGAGACCACAGGAAGGTAGGAAACAGAACTGAGGGCCTTGTCCTTCATAGGATGTCAGAGAAGAAGTGCTGCTGGCTAGTGAAGACACCAAGAGTTTTATGATTGTAGTGTTTATGGAACCTGTGAACATGTTTTCTGGGCTAACCAGCTCCTTAGACAATATGCACTGTGGGTTGAGTTCAAAGAATAATGCAGGCTTGGTCCAAGGAGTTGTTGGAGGAGCCCACACAGCACTAGAACCATAGGTGTTAGGGTTCTGGGCTGCACACCTGATACATTTGCTCAAGATGGTAGAATGGGAGGAAATGAATATGAAGAACAGATTCTATGTCCATAAAGGTTTGGATATGTCTTCATAAGGATAAGGGTGTGAACATTTAAGTAATGATTACTCCTTAGGTTACTCTGAACCCTGAATGTTGTTTTATTTGTTTTATTTCTAGTCTTGCCTAGTCTTGTCTGAGAGCTTACTTGCCTTGCATGTTAGAGTAAAGCAGATAGAGGTTTGCCCATTTAGCTTATTGCTTATCAGCCGAGGGCACAATGCTAAGTTCAGTTGTAAACTAGCTTTGGTTTTTGTATGAAGCTGTTGCCATGCTTTTGAATCTTATAGCTGCTGGAGCAGAATGGTGGCTATGGGAACTCAGGGCCTTCCCGAGCAGCACAACCACCTTTCGGGGGCCCCATGAACAGCAGTGGAGGTAAGTGCCCCAACCTACCCACTGTACTTTCCCTACAAGGCTATCTACTATTATTTACTAGGTACTCAATATGCATCAGAGCAGGTATCAAAACCTTGTTCCTGTGGGGTTTTTATCTGGTATTGGCTCTACCATTCTGTGGTACTCAGATCTTTTGAGTTATATACTCAGGATAGAATGCAGAATTTGACAGGGTATTTTCACTCAGATCAACCAAAGGGTTCTTAAGGCAAGATCAGGACAGACTAGCCTGCAGCCACCAGCTATCACTGTCCCATAGGAGTTATATTAGCACTTCTCAAAGCAAGTATTAACTCACCTACCATTTATGATAAAATGGGATAAGCCTTCCAGGCATGGTTGACCATGGTCTCTAGCTCCTCTGTAGTCTACACTGTGTCCTGAACATCTGCATAGTCTAAACTTATGGAAATAATCCTTCTTAAGGGAAGATACCTTCCCACTCTAGAGTATGTCCCAAAAATTGAGCATGAAGGACAACTCTACATTAGACAAGGTAGGCAGATAATTCCTTAAGGTCACAGAACACTAGAGGTGTCTATTGGGAGGAGAGAAGGAGAAGAGATGGGTCATAGGAGCTGGGGTGCAGTGGGAAGGGTTGAGGACTGTTTCTGCTAGTTTGAGAGAGCCAAGCCATAAAATAATGTCCTTTTATCTCATGAAGACTGGCTGCCTTGAGAGCACCAATGAAGGAAAGGAGGATTCTGAAACAGAAATATGTTCATGGACTGATTGTGAAACGAACCATTTCTTAGTTTCCTTTTATGAGATGTCAAGTGCTAGCTTGAGTCCATCTCTGGATCTTTGCTTCCTACAGAGAAGGCTCTTGTCTCCTGTGGTTGGCTACCCCACTGTCTTGGTACTTCAGGTCCTTACTCTGTGTGCCTAGCATGTATGGTACAGTTGTGGATCATGAGGAGCTGGTTCTGGGATGTCTACTTTTGCATCACACTATGTGGGCTTATTGTGGGGCTGTTAAAAGCCTAAGTAACATGTGTTAGCTCTATCACCACAATCTTTGAGGGCCTCATTCTGTGGTCTCAGAGTCCACTTTTGTGGGCTTCGCCTGTACTCACTTTAGAAAGGGTATCATGTCCTGCAGTTACCACCTTGAAATTATGTTCCATAGTTGGTACAGTTCCAGGTAGAAGCTTTGTCTGACGTGTTTTCACATAGCCTTCTTTGCCTACATTGGCCATTCTTTGGATTTCTGAAATGGCTGGAAACAACAGGTTAGCACCTGCTAATGGGAAAGACAGTTCACTGGTGGGTTTGAGGAAGTTAGGGGAAGCAGTGAAGCTTCTTGGGGGCATACTCTTGACCTACTGTGGCTCTTTCCTGTAGTTTTGGCTCTGGCAGAGTATGACCAGCCCTACGGTGGGTTTCTTGATATCCTGCGGGGTGGGACCGAACGGCTCTTCACCAACCTCAAGGATACTTCCTCCAAGGTCATCCAGTCTGTGGCTAAGTAAGTATGAGTAAGTGTGAGGACTATCCTATCTTATTCTTTGCCTGTGTGGAGATTCCCCAAGGTAGTGTTATATCATCACTCTCTGTTAGGGTGGAGCCAAATATAGACTTGAGCATGGAGCCTTGCCTTAGCTTGTTTTCTGTTGCTGAGATAAAACACTGACCAAAGCCAGTGTAGAGAAGAGTGGACTTACTTTGGCTTATAGGTTTAAGTTCATCGTCATCAAGGGAAGCCAAGATAGTAACTCAAAGCAAAAAGCTCTGGAGGTAGGAACTAAAGCAGAGGCCATATAGAAATGCTGCTTACTGACTTTCTTTTTGTGGCTTGCTCAACCTGCTTTCTTATGTAGCTCGGGACCACCTGCCCATAGGCTAGTCTTATGGAGGCATTTCCTTAATTGAGTTTTCCTCTTTACAGATAACTACAGCTTCTTTCAAGTTGACAAAAACAAAATAAAAACAAAAACAAAAAACCGAAAACCTAACAATCACAGGTCTGAGACCCCTGTCCATAGGACCCAATACAGAACTAGCTTTGTACATCATCAGCTCATGATCTCCTTAGCTCTGCCAGTATCTGTCATGATAGCACTATTCTTTTTCTTTGGTGTCAAATAAATGAAGCAGTTGCAGAGCAGTTCCTGCCTATTCTCATTATTAGAAGTCAGTCACTATCAGACCTGAGCCACCATGGGTGTGAATATGTGCTTCAAATGAATGGCCCCAAAGCTGTAGTGAGTTGAAGCACTGTGTTGAAGATTGCTCTATCAGCAATTCTGGAGGGAATTGTGACTGAGATACCCGGCCAATCTCACTGGCTCCTGTCAATATGGATACTCCTACTGCCCAAGGATGTCTGCTGCTGTAGTAAGCACCATTGGATTATAGTATTTGTGGTCCCCAAACTCCTTTGGTTGGTGAAACATCCTTCCCTTTTTTTTGTTGATGATGGTTTTATGTTTGTAGCCTTAGCAGTTGTATATGTGTGCTTATGCCAATGGAGGAGTGCACATGAATGTGCTACATTTTGGAAATACAGATATGTAAACATGCATATGCATGTGCCTTCTATATGCTTAAACCACTAGTCATGTCCAAACTTTTGTAATATGATGTGATATGATCTCTGTATTAGGGTTCTTTAAAGGAATAGAACTGATAGAATATATATTATATATTTATATATGGGGTTTATTAGATTGATTTACAGGCTATAGTCCAGATAGTCCAATGATGAGTGTCTCATGACAGAAAGACCAAGAATCCAATAGTTATTTAGTCCACATTGCAAAAGGTCTAATGAGGCAGTCACTCCAAAGTCACCATTTGGTTCTCTTGGGTCTGCTCACTTTTCTGAATATAGACTTAGGCATAACTTTTCCTTCTTTCCTACTTTTGGATGTTTTCCAAAGCTTTCTGTAGTACTTTGTGCTTTTTTCACTTTCTCAAAGGCTCAACTTCCCACCATATGGCTGCTTGTCTGCCATGTTGCTGACCTCCATGCCTAACTCAAATGGCATGGTCCTCTTTCTTACAACTATTAGTCTATAATAAACTTTAAAACTGAAACAACTCAGCCGGGTGTGGTGGCGCACGCCTTTAATCCCAGCACTTGGGAGGCAGAGGCAGGTGGATTTCTGAGTTCGAGGCCAGCC
>NC_034602.1:96488084-96516562 GCF_900095145.1 Mus pahari | reverse complement strand
CAGGACAGCCAGGGCTACACAGAAACCCTGTCTCAAAAAATCAAACAAACAAACAAACAAAAACTGAAACAACTCATGATGTTTTAAGTAAGTTTATGATTTTTGTGTCGATCTTTATTCATAACTGTCTTTGAGGCGGCGTGTAGCCTGTGGATTACAGAATAGACATGGCTGATGAGAGTTCCATAAATGCCTATGTTTATTAAATTGACTTACAAGTAGCAGCAAACACCTTCATTTTTTGACTATATCAATGAAGATGTCCAAGTTTGGTGACAGGTGGCAGAACTGACCACTTCAGGTTGTCTTGGTTGCCTGAAGCTGCTTGATGTCTTAGAAGCCAAGGTCTGGGCTACTCTTGTCTGTGCTGAGTACAATTCTAATTTGTATACCCTTGAACCTGTGCCTAGACTTGAACTGTCAGTGTCCCTGGATTTTTCTTAAGTGGGTTAGAGGTTAAGGTATACTGTGTAGAGCCCTAAGTGATACTCAGTACCCATTGTGTACCAAGTGTCTTAGGTTTGCTTTCCTACACCTGACCTGATGCTGGGGCACACTTGTCTTCCTTGAGGGACAGCTAGGTTGTTTTCATGCCACCATTTGCTGCAAACTTGCAACCTGCACTCTTTACCTTTATGGCCCTGATTGATTTGAAATTCACTATGTAAACAAGGCTCTCTTTGATCACAGAGATGAGAAATCTGTCTCTGCCTTCAGAGTGCTAGAATTAAAGACATCTATCACTGATATCTGGTATCTTGGTTACTATTGGGTTATTAATTGTTTTGTGAAGAAATAGATTAGAACTAGTTAGTTCTGATCTGTGGCTTGTCTGTTTAACTGCCTTTCCCCATAGAAATGTAAGCACCAGATAAAGCTGCATTTTAGTACATCCTGGTTTTTATCTCAGGGAGTCCTTTATAACCTAAGTAAACCTGTCATAAATAGGTCCAAATGACATGTTAAAATGTTAAGATTGCCATAATCAGATTTACATCAGTGAATGTACCATGTATGTTGGTTCTTTTTTCCACCTGGCTCTCTGTAATGACTCCATGGTGACTCTGCTGATGCCAAGTGTGCCTACCTCAGCTCCGTCTCTGACTTTCCTGTCTGACCTCACTGCCCAGCTATAGTGTGGTACTCAAAATACTTATGCAACAATGTTCACCCCCTATCTTCCTCCTTTCCAAGGAAACTTGGCTATTCTGGCATAACTGTTTTTTTGAGAGGAATTGTAGAATAAGTTGCCAAGTTCTTGCAAAGTTAAGTAGATTTTGATCTATATTTTTTTTTTCAGTCTTATAAACCAACTTAGGGGATTGGTTTCTAAGACTTTGTGGCCATGAGCAATAATGTATCTTGGTCATTTGGGATGTCTCTCTTTTTTTTTTTTTTTTCTCCTCCAGCAGTGTCTTCTGTCTCCTTTCAGGTCTTCATAGGGCTCAGGGTGTGCTCTCTTATGTTCTTATCCAGTCCCCTGGAACAGTGGAATCAATGGCTGATGCTACTTACTGTCTTGATTTAGTTACTATTTGTCAGGATCAGCCCTCAACGTTTTTGCCTTGGAGAATACTTCAGAAAGCAAAAGATGGCCAAAGCTCTTCCTTGGGATGCTCTCTTCCACTTTTATTCCACTTTTCATTGGTTGTCAGCTTACACAGCAGTCATACACAAGACGTGCACATGCACATACACACTACTTAGAGGATACAACCTGTAAGCAAGGTTACCTCAGTATTCTAGGACATAGGCCCCTCTTAAAGTTCTTATATGTTTTCTATTTCAATTGAGTGTTCTTTCTATTCCAGCTATGCAAAGGGTGATCTGGACATATCTTACGTCACATCCAGGATTGCAGGTATGTCTAATTGGATGGTTGACCTCTGTCGGGGAGGTAGACAAAGGATCAGTGGAATTAGCCAAGGTGCAAGGTGCCTCTTTAGCTTCTTTGATAGCCATGATCCATCTGAAGTTTGACCTGGAGAACTACCCCTAAAGAGTAGAGGGTAGGTGACATATATTGAGCATATTTCCTGGCCAGTTAAAAAGACAAGGCCAGTGTCAGCTTCTGGTATGATTGGAACTCTGAGGATACAGAGAGAATAATGGTAGGACCGTGTACATTTAAAACAAGATAGTCTAGGCAAACTATAATCAGAAAAGCTGGTGTTCCTAAAGACCATGGTGTATATCAGATAACTGGGAAAGCTCTTCCAGACATCTGTAGTTAACTTTGTAATGTTTCTCATACTGCAGTTTGTATACATCCCACTACATAGGATGGGAAGAGCCTAAGTTTGGCCAGCTACCTGGCTGGGAGGTGAGCCCAGCCCAAGAGAGCAATCCCCTAGTGTCTAACTTTGGCCTGCTTTGTTTCAGTGATGTCATTTCCAGCAGAAGGTGTGGAGTCAGCAATCAAAAACAATATAGAGGATGTGCGAATGTTTCTGGATGCTAAGCATCCAGGACATTATGCTGTCTACAACCTTTCTCCAAGGATATACCGGGCTTCCAAGTTTCACAACCGGGTAAGTGGCCTTGAACTATTCTTTTATGATTTTGGCCATTTTCCCCACTTAAGTACAGTTTTAACTGATGGATCTGCACTAGGCTGATGTGGACAGTGCCAGGCAGCTGCAGGGAGCTGACCATAGCAGCTGCCAGAGAGGCTAGGGCTCGAGGTGTGGCCAGGGGTGGAGATATCCCAGAGTTTAAAGGAAACTTTACACATGCATACACACACACACTTTACACATGCATACACACACACAGAGAGAGAGAGAGAGAGAGAGAGAGAGAGAGAGAGAGAGAACCTTGAGAAGAGTTTGGCTTCCCAAGAAACTAGGGTGTCTTTCTCCCTTGGTACAGGAAAAGGTAGTTCTTTTAACAGTAACAGTGAAACATTCCTGTGGCACAGGTCACACATAGCTAAGAGGGATGTCAAATGAGAACCCCAGCTGAGGAAGATGCTCAGAGTTTCAGGCTACCACATTTATAGAATCATGCAAAAAGGACAATTATGTGGGGACGGGAAGAGGGGGAGGCTAAAGGTGTCTGCTGTCAAGCCTGACAATCAAGTTCGTTCTTTCAGGCCCACATGGTGGTGGAAGGAGAAAATCAACTCTTATTAGTTTCCCTCTGTTCTCCACATACGTACGCTCTCTGGCACTTGTGTGTATGCATGTACATGGGCACACAGAGGTTAAAAAAGAAAACTGTTTTTAAAACGAACAGTGTTGTAGGCAAAGACAAAGTAACCCTATGGATATGACAGCCAGGATCACTGGGACTGTGCAGAAACTTAGCTGAATGAACTTTCTCCTTACAGGTCACTGAGTGTGGCTGGGCAGTCAGACGGGCACCACATCTCCACAGTTTGTATACTCTATGTAGGAGCATGCATGCCTGGCTCCGGGAAGACCACAGGAACGTCTGTGTTGTACATTGCATGGTGAGTTGTGTTAGATGCATATACTGAACCAAAGCAACATTGGTCCTGGGTATGATGGGGGAACACTAGCCAGAGGAAGTCCTCTGTGCTTGGAGCTTTGGGCTTGATGGACACAGACTCCTCCCTGGTGGTTCCTACTTCTGTGGGATGAGTAGCACTCATAAGGACTCTTTTTTGGTGATACAAGCAGCACATCCAGCATTTCCAGAATCTGGGAATTTTTACTTCCAGTTTTTCTAACTACATAATGAGGGAAAAAGATTTGGGTACCTTGCATACAGTGTGACATCCAACAGGAAGTACACTCAGGGCTCAGCTCTGCTGTACTGCAACTGTGTTTTGATTTTTTGAGATACAGTCTGGCTCTTCTGGAACTCACTGAGTAGATCAGGCTGGCCTCTAACCCACACAGATTCATCTGCCTTGATTTTCCAAGTGCTGGAGTTAATGGCATGTACCACCACATCTGGCACAACTGTAATTATGAGTAAGATGGACCTGGTAATACTGGCTGGTAATCTTAGCTACTTGGGAAGCTGAGGCAGAAGGATCACAAAGTAAATGTCAGCCTAAACAACGTAGTAGGAGCCTGACTCAAAATAAGTGAAAGAGTATTGTGAGTATAGCACTTACCTAGCATGTAAGAGGTCCTAGGTTCAGTTCTCAGTAACACAAGTGTAGAAACAGAAGATGATAAGAGGTCTCAGGAAGGGATTGAACATGGTGAGGCTAGAGGGCCAACTTGAACTGATTGAGAGGCCAACCTGTGTACTTTGCTAATGACTATTATCTTCTGGTCTCTGAATTCTTAATGCACGAAGCATATTTATATACGTTCCTAAATGTTTCCTAAACAAACCTAGCATTAGATCCTTCCCTTAGCCACATAGATAGTTAGGTTTATAGGAGCTGTTGTAAGTCCTCATCCTTTCTGTGCATGGGCCTATGTGTGAAAGAAGTGTTTCTTCACTGCAGGATGGGAGAGCTGCATCTGCTGTGGCAGTCTGTGCATTCCTGTGCTTCTGCCGTCTCTTCAGCACTGCAGAGGCTGCTGTGTACATGTTCAGCATGAAGCGCTGCCCACCAGGCATTTGGCCATCCCACAAAAGGTACCAGGTGATCCTTGCTGGGGTCAATGATGCCCACAGCTCTTTTGGCCCTGAAGTGGTGCTGCTTTCACTGTGTCGGACCTGCAGTCAGGTACTCTAGTTTACTGAAGGCCAAGTTAGTATCACTGTGGATTTTAGCTCATCCCCAGACCTGTGCCCACAGGTCCTAACAAGTAAAAGCCATAGTTGGCATTCAACTGAAACTCTCAAGCTGTGATGGCTTCTGATGTGTGGTGGCAGCCTCCTGTTGAAGGGTTGGGTACCAGATTTTTCCAGTAAATGTGGAACTTTAGTTGGCCACTTATTCTGTGGGATCTAAACTTATGTGGATTTGGGAGGTTATTTGGTAATGCACTGTGAACCTTCACATTTTCAAATGTGAAGTGTTATTACCCTGCTTCTCTGCGGTCACAAAAATGCATATAAGACTCAGTCAGACATTCCTGTTGCCATAAGTAGGTCATTCACCTGTTGTGTAAAGAAATCAATTTCTTTTGTTTTTCCTTTTGTTTTTTTGACACAGGAATCTACTCTGAACCTTAGCCAGGCCTAGAACTCACAATGTAGGCTACACTGGTCTCAAACTTAGGCCAATACCCTAGTGCTGATATATATATATATGAGCTGTCATGTCTGGTTAAGAAGCAAATTATTAATCCCAGGTCTTGGGAGGCAGAGACAGGTGAATTTCTGAGTTTGAGGCCAGCCTGGTATACAGCGTGAGTTCCAGGACAGGACAGCCAGGGCTGCAGAGAAACCCTGTCTCGAAAAAACAAAACAAAACAAAACCACAAAAAAGCAAAAAAAAAAAAAAAAAAAGAAGAAGCAAATTATTACGGCTCTGACTAGCTTTGTCCCCTTGTCCATTCACTATGGGACTACCACATTTACCAACTATGTCCATTCATGTTTAATATTTACTATTTCCCTAGAGCAAGACTTTCATTTGGAAGTCCTCTAGAGAGACACTGTCCATCCATCATAAACACCCTCTGTCTTAATGAGTACTTGGAAAAACATGGAAAAACAACCTCCTCTGAGAAAGTGGGTGGGTGGAACATGAAGCAAAAAGCCAACATGGATACTATTATAAGGCAAAGGTCTAAGCCAGTAAGGGGCTCCATGTTTGGCAGTGGGAATAATTAGTACTCTTCCCGATGTGTGCAATTCTCTTATGAATGGAACCCACCTTAGTTACTTACTGCCTGGTTGGTAGAGTCATGGTGGCAGTGTGTTCCTCAGGTCACATGAGAGTGGCTTTGCATCTGTGTCCCTGTTCTAGCCTCTGCTAGGGGTGACTGGAAGGATTTCAGCAGATTGAGTTCTTAGCCATTTGTGCTGCTGTTTTCCACATGTTGGGTCCTGCTGGGCAGGAGGTATGAGCAGCAGAGCTACTGAGTGTGTGAAGCATAAAACAAGACAATGTCTTTGGTACTCTACCATGAATCTTTTGGTCTCGTGGAGGTACAGTGGCATAGTGTCACTCATGTCCTAACAGTTACTGTGGCAACTTCACATCTGTCCACTTTAAAGCCCATGGCAAACTGGGACCCTCAGGCCATCAACTTGCCCCAGATCTAAAGATCATTGGAGAGATGATGCACTTGCTGTCAGGACAGTTTGGCTGGATACCTTATGAGAAGACTCAGAATACTGTGGTGGTCACAGGTAAAGCTTTTGGGATATTGTAACAGAGTGTCTGTGCTTTAATGTCTATTTTCCACAGTCTCCAGAAATCAAGGAGAGGGAAATATATGCATTGTTTGGCCCTTTGGGTCTTGAGAGAAATAGACAGAACCAAAGAGTACATTGGAATTCAGAAGGAAATTTAAAATAGCTGATAAGTCTGCCAGCGACCCTAGCAAGGAAAACAAAGAAGATTGAGATATGTGTACATAGTAGTAGTGTGAGAATCTCATACTCTTGGGTAGACTCTGACTAACAGAGGAGTAAACCAGTGATCTGAAAGACAAATCACCGGGTGTTGCTCACCTGAAAACTAACAAAAGATCAGAAACCCAAGGGTTTGTTGCAAATGACTAATCATGTGTAAATGAATACCAGAGGAAAGTTAAGTGGAGAACAAAACACTGAATACATGAGCATCTCTAGGATTCACAGCAGCTACAGCCACAGGCCCAGGAATCTCTGAGAACAGGAGCAGAACTAAAAAGAAACAATCCTTGCATATCTTCTTACTTCATCCTGAATATCCTGAACACACACAATCTGAGCCAGCTAGAAGGAAGCCACTTGCAAGAAAGGAAAGCATGAATTACAGACTGTCAGAAACCCCTAACCAACAAATGAAATTTTTTCTTCCCTTCCCTTCCCTTCCCTTCCCTTCCCTTCCCTTCCCTTCCCTTCCCTTCCCTCCTGTTGTTTGTTTGTTTGTTTGTTTGTTTGAGACAGGGTCACTCTCTACTTTGCCTTGCCTGTCCTGGAATTCACATGTAGACTAGGCTGGCCTTGAACTCAGATCCTACACACCTTTTTTTTGAGACCTGTAACCACTCTATGTAACCTTGGCTGGCTTAGAGTTTGCTACATAGACCAGACTGGCCTCAGACTCTTAGAGATCTTTCTGCCTCTCAGCCTCAGCCTCACAAATGTTAGCCTTAAAGGTGTGCTCCACCATGCAAGACCTGAAGATTGTTTTAAACACAGTGATTAATAAGTCAGTGGAAGAAAGGAGATGAATGCATAAAAATGTTTACTTAGCTAGAGTGAATTAAAGAAGAAAAATGAAGCCAAGAACATGAGTAGAAGAAAATACAAATTTTAGTCCATAGCATGTTGGCATTGAAACTTAGCACAAATAATCTAAGAGCTCCAGTCAAAGAGCAAGGATGTGGACACTTGAAGAGATGAGTCACACCAACAATAGGTCCTACTCTGGTCACAGACTGCATTTGGGGGCACAGCCACATTGCCTGGTGAAGATTCAACCTCTGACATCCAAGAAACCTTGTTTCCCCTTCATTTTGGCTTTACTTACAGACTCAGCTGTGGATACCCTCATTCCATTTGCCTTTGGTTAACCATCACATGAACACAGACTTAAGTTTGTGGCTTCCACAGTTTCCTGTCTCTTGCAACTGAGACAAGTCTACAGGAGAATTGCATCTCTTCACCCATGTTGATTGAAGAAGATAGCTGGTTCTCATCCCTTTCCCCTGCCAGAGGAGACACAACTTGTGGGAGCCTGACACAAATATGTCCCACTACAATACTCCCCAAAAGAAAGTAAGAGAAGCTCTATCATCAGTAGACAAAATCAATTCAAGCTGAGCATGGTGATGTATACCAGTCATCTCAGAACTGAAAAGGCGGGAGCAGAATGACCATAAGTTCAAGACCACCTGGACTGCATAGCAAAACCCTAGCTCAAACAAATAACAAAACAAAACAAAAAAGCCACAAAACAACCAACCGGGTATAGAGGCACATATCTGTAATCCCAGTGCTTGGAAGTTAGAGGCAAGAATTCAAAGCCAATTTCAGTTATATAAGAAACTTGAGGCTGGTCTGAGTTATGTGGCTTTTGTCTTAAAATAAATCAAAATTTATATGGTGTGGCAAAGCTAGAGAAATGGCTAAGTTTCAGAGTACTTGCTGTTCTTGCAGAGAAGACCTGGGTTCAACTCTTAACATCCACATGGTAGCTCACAACTATGTACAGCTCTAGTCCCAGCGGCTTCAGGTCTTCTGGTCTCCCAGGGCACCAGGTGTGTAAGTGGCGTGTAGACCAGTATACATGAAGACAAACACTGGCAAACATGAAATAAAAATAAATCTTAAAATGATGACATAGACTCCTAACATCCCTTCTGTCAGTAGTCAGTAGAATAAGTACACATAAAATCAGTGACTCCATAGCATTGACTGACTGCTGTAGAGTATTTCACCATAAATTGAAAGATATATTTCTTTCAAATGCATGTGGAACATCAAAGCAACATTATTTTGAGCCATTAGTTAAACCTCAACAAATTTAGTTTTGTTTTTTTGAAGACTGTGTGTGTGTGTGTGTGTGTGTGTGTGTGTGTGTGTGTGTGTGTGTAGATACAGGCCATTGTGAGCTGTCTGATGTGGTTGTGAGAATTAAGCTTGGGTCTTCTAAAGAGCAGCAAGTGGTCTTAACTGCTTAGCCATCTCTCCAGCCCCTAAATTAAAAAAAAAAATTTAAAATTATACATGCAAAATATGTTCTCAGCCTTAAGGGTTAATAAGACAAGAAACCGTTAACATAATCTAGAAAACACTAAATATTTTAAAATGAAACTTCTAAACAATCATGGGTGAAAAAGAAAATCTCAAGGGATTTAAAAATATGGTATCAGATTTTTGAAGAACAACTAAAACAAACCTTCAAAGGGAGATTTATGGCATTAAATACTTATATTTGAGAAGGAAAGGTGTCTGATGTCTCTGTCCCCTGAGGAAACATCACATGCTTGGGTGACAGGTGCATGTCTACCTTAGGTACATTGAATATGTTTGTGACATGGTGGCAGAGGAGCCCATCACGCCCCATAGCAAGCCAATGCTGGTGAAATCTGTTGTCATGACCCCTGTGCCACTGTTCAGCAAGCAGAGGAATGGCTGCCGACCATTCTGTGAGGTCTATGTTGGAGAGGAGCGTGTAACCACCACATCCCAGGAATATGACAGGATGAAGTGAGTACAGATTTGGGATTTCTCACCCCTTGTTGTTTTGAGTCCCCTTACAAACTTCTGAAGCAGAATCTACCTTGTGTTCTGATTGACCTGTGTTAAGTGCAAATGATTTTATGTTGGGCTGAGGGTGGTAAAAGGGGAGTTATGTACAAGAGTGTATACACTCAGGAGGCAGAGGCAGGTGGATCTCTGAGTTCGAGGCCAGCCTGTTCTC
Organism: Mus pahari; assembly: GCF_900095145.1. Lineage (NCBI taxonomy): Eukaryota > Metazoa > Chordata > Mammalia > Rodentia > Muridae > Mus > Mus pahari. Next base: position 96,507,105 of record NC_034602.1, on the reverse strand, counting down.
CAGAGCAAGTTTCAGGGCAGCTAGGGCTACATAGAGAAGCCCTGTCTCAATAAACAAACAAAAAAGAGTGACTTCTTGGAATAACTTGGTACACAAACATCCAGAGAAGGTATGTATTCAAGTGTTTGGTAACATCTTAGAGCTCTCAGTTTATTTGTTTGTTTGTTTGTTTATACTTACATAAGCCAATGTCTCAATGTGTTCTAGGGAATTTAAAATTGAGGATGGCAAAGCTGTCATCCCCCTGGGCATAACAGTTCAAGGAGATGTGCTCATCATTATTTACCATGCCAGATCCACACTAGGAGGGAGGCTGCAGGCCAAGGTGAGTGTTACTGTGTGATTTGGCCTCTGGATTGACCTTACAACCCAGTGAGCTATAAGCTATTGTTCCATTAGTGTTTGTGCCAGTCCTCAATGCTCACTATATATGGCACAGGGCAAAGGGGGTTTTAGCCTGAAAGGTCCAGAATTTCCCCATTGAGGATAAGCCGTAATCTTCATGAAGAGCTGTTATACTTAGTCTTGGCACCTCTCCTGCCTCAGCCCAAGCTGCTCTAGCCCCTGTGTAGCCATCTTCTCTACTCTCACCAAGCATTTGGCAGGGCCCAGCCTCCAGATAGTGTTACCTTATCTGTCCTGTGCTTTGAATTCCGTTGAGAAGAACAGATTAGTTGGACCCAATCTGGCAGTTTATATTCTTGGGGAAGAACTCTGATCCAGAGTTAGTATGCACTCTCAATGGGTCTCCTACTGGTCTTCTTGTAGATGGCGTCTATGAAAATGTTCCAGATCCAGTTCCACACTGGGTTCGTGCCTCGAAACGCAACCACTGTGAAATTTGCAAAGTATGTTGGTGTTGCACTGTGCTGCTGTTGGAGAGGGACAGGTACCCAGAACCACTAGCTGAACACATGCATATGGGTCAGTCAAAAAAAAAAAAAGGCTAGCAAGTGAGAGACCTGCCACGTGATGCTGACTGTAAAGCTGAACCTGGGCCCTGAGCCTGTTTGTGTTTCCTGTCCCTCACAGTTTATGAAGGACCCAAGTTAGCTTCCACTTGGTACCTGATACCTTTGGACTGACCTTATGCATTTTTTTTTAGAGTTTAGCCAGTTAAGTCTGGATGTGGCATAACCAGTGGTGTAGCAAAGTTTACTCTATATTTGATTCTTTGCTCAGTACAGAGTTGGGAAATTTTGTTCTGGTTCTACCTTCTAGAAGCTAGATGTGTACATTGGGTTCTAGCAATAGACTCTAGCTTGTGGTGAACAGCTGGCATCACTTACCACTTCAAGGTTGTTGGTATAGCCTATAAGCATCATGATATATTTTCAGATTCACCTGTGTGGGTCTTGCTGGTGGACTCTCCTCATCATCAAGCACATTTATCAGCCCTGCGTAAAAAGGAAATGAGGGTTCCAGGCATGAGCAGAGAGTGTCCAGGGGTATGCCCCCTGCCATGTTGTGTTCTTGTTCTTTTCATTCCCCCAGTGGAAGCACTAGACAGAGCATGCCACAGGTCACAACTCCAGAAGACTATGTAGGTATATAAATGGTGTTTGCTAATCTCTTGCATTTGTATCTTTTTGATATTAATACCTTACTCTTTGTTTGTTTGAGACAAGGTCTCTTACTCTGTAGCTTAGACTCATACCAACTATGTTACCCAGGCATGTTGATCCTCCTGCCTCAGTTTCACAAGTGCTGGGATTGCAGGTGCCTTACTCTTTTTCTTGCAGACAGTAACTTCTGTGGTTTTCAACCACCATAGAAGCATGGTCAGGTTTTTTGTTTGTTTGTTTGTTTTGTTTTGAAAAAGACAAAATGATTGAAGACCAAGAAAATGGAGGCAGAAGAGTTACATGAATCAGATATTAGAGTTAATAAAAAGAATTTTTAATCTGATTAGTATTGAAGTGGTTTGAATGCCTCCACCAGGTTCATGCTGGAATGTAATTCCCATTGAGAGTTATTAAGAGACCTGGTGACTTTATCTGACTATGGTGTCTGGGTCTTGCTTTTGGAAGGCTCTTAAGATTAAATGAGGCCATGAACACAGGCCCCTAAACATTGGGATTGTACTTTATATAAGAGGAAGAAGCCTGGGATAGGATACTGTATCTGACCATATGAGGCCCAGAGCCAACTAGGACCCTACAAAGCTGCCGCCAGTCAAGAGCCTTCACCAAATTCAACCCCAGTCTCCAATCTCTCAGCCTTCAGAACCATGAAAAGCATACACTTTTATTTTCTCTGAATCAGTTATGATATTACAGCAACAGAAAATGGATCAAGACAATATATACAGGAAATCAAGGAGAGGGCCAGCAAGATGGCTCTGAAAATAAAGGTACTTGTTACCAAGCCTGGTGACTTGAGTTTGATTTAGGGACCAATAGGGTGGAAGGAAAAACCAAGCTCGTGCAAATTATTCTCTGACTTCTTAATTCAGGTTGTAACTCTTGTATGCATGCACACACACACAAACAAATTAAATATATTAAAATATAATAATTTTTAAAAAAGAAATCAGAGGTGAAAATGGAGCATTTCAGCAGACCTAGAATGTGGAGACAAGGCAGATATGATTTCTAGACCTGAAAACACAGCTGACGTGAGGAATGTGAGAATTGTCTTGGCAGCAGAACGGTCACTGTTTATTGTAAAGAATATATTTTTTAGACTGAGCACAGAGGAGGTGAAGGAAGACTGGACCTGAAAAGACAGATAAATGCTAGGTCTGACGGCAAAGGAGAAGAGCAGACTCAGCTCCTGGAAAAGTAGCTGACATCTGCCAATGAGGTGTCAGGGCTGTACATACCACACAGTGTTTGCAAATAACAAAAAGAGAAACCCTTGCTTCAGAACTTAGTTAAATTGCTGAAAGCACCTGATAGGGAGATGTCATGATTGTCATAGTGGCAAGGCTAACATCTGTCAGTGAACTGAAGAGCTAGTAGCCAGAAGTCAGGGCAGTATCATCTTAGGAGTGATGGAAATATGAAGATTCTGTATTTAGGGAAAGTGACCTTATATGGTGTGATCAATTTAGTAGATGTGTCCAGGGAAACAGAGAGAGGCAGTTTAGTACCAAAGGGCAGACAGAACAAACTAGAAGCAAGCCTGAAACTAGCTATAAGATATAACTAGCTATGAGGAAAATTGGGATGCTCACTGTAGTGAGTAAAATTAAGTGTATGTTCACTGCCTAACACATTGGAAATCATTCATTAACATCTGATTTAAGATTTGTTTGGAACTGGAAATGGTGGTGCACACCTTTAGTCTCAGCATTTGGGTGGCAGAAGTAGTCAGATTTGTGTGACTTTGAGGCCAGCTTGGTTTACATAGCAAGTTCCAGTACAGTTAGGATTGTGTAGAAAGATCCTATCTAAGAAAAAACGGGGGGGGGGGGAGGGGAGGGAGAAGGGGGGGGGGGGGGGGGAGAAAGAACGAGATTTGTTTGTAGTAAAATACCTAACAGCTGCACAAAGAGTCAAGATATGAAATGATCTCTCAGCCTCTGAGGCCTGAAAGTCAGCAATGTGTTAATTGCAAGTCAAGGAAGTTTGTTATGATTCCACAGAAAGCAATAATGAGCTTAATAAAGATAGAGGAGATGAAATGTGGAACACAAAATATAATTTAATATAGGTAAGATCAGAATGAAGAAAGGAAGAAACAGAACCAACAGAGATGGACAGAAGACAAGCAACACAGCAACAGATTCATCCCTAGTGTTTTGGTCTGATTCCAGATATACAAAATATTGGAGTTGTTAAGTAAACAACCCAACTAAAAAATTAGACCTCAAATGTGTGTAGTTTACAGGAACCATGTTTTAGAAATATATATGTAAAGATTAAAAAGGCTAAAAGTGATGGAACCTACCACACAAATGTAGGCTAAAGATCCATTACTATCAGTGACAAGGTGAAAAGCTTTGAGAGATAGCAGTGTAGAGGTGTAGTGTGCTGAAGGGCCAGTGAGGCAGCAGCAGACCATTCATGTATTTGTGGATACCCAATCACAGAATGGATAAATTACAGTTGATGTCATTTATTTTTTTCTTTCTTTTTCTTTTTTGGCAAGCAGAACAAGTAAGCAAATCATTATATAGATCTTTTATACAATAACTTCAGTTTTTCAAACTTCAGTCTGAAAAAAAAACAAAACAAAAAACTTATTTCTCTTTTTTGAAGTGTCCAGTGTGTGGCACTGTTGCTTGAGTTTGGGGGATACTTCAGACCACAGAAATGTGTTTTATTTGAGTATACTGGCTCTATAAGTAAGGCAAGAGCATTGACAAGAGAAGCATACATACATCCGTGTGCAGCAGGATTGCTCTACAGAGCAGCTGGACTGTAGAGGTAGAAAAGAATTGGGAACACCACCATCTGATGAGCCGGAGTGAGTCAGTCTGGTCGTGGGATTCACAGGAGATCTGAGGTATCCTGTGACTGAATGAGGGTCCAAGGGGGATTTCATACTATGTTATAGTCATGACACAAATCAGAAGTTTGTTTACAAGATACTACATGTGTGAGAATCCCCTTCGCTTCCCATTGGAGCCTGGACATGCCAGTATCTAGCCTCCAGGGCCTCTGAAGTCCTGTGACTTGAAACCCAGCTCTCTAGCTCCCTGACCACACACCCTCAATTGTGCCCTCACTGCCTTGCTGGCTAGGCTGGGCAGTCTCAAGGTCAGTTGGGCAGGGAAGTAAGAAATGACCTGTCCCCAGAACTCATCAACCTGTCTTAGAGGCTGAGCTTGCCAAGTGTACAGAACACTCTCCGTGGGCTCTCCTGCCTTGTTCTTCCATCCTCATTGATGGCAAGTTTCAGCCTCTCCTCCCTGTAGCCATCGTCTGCGTATAAGCCTAGCTGCTGTAGTTATTTATATCCCAATGGAAAGATACATATGGAGGGAAAACCCCTGTCACAGAGCCATCTTGCTCTGCCCTGTGCTGTGTTCTCCAGTGTGCAGAAGGTTGCATCCTAGGCACGAAGTAGTAAAGTAGGGGTCTAAAACATTGCAGGCTCATCTGCATACTTTTTTTATAATAGTAAACGAAATGAACCATTGCTTTGCCACCCACATAACTACCTTGCTCTCCCCAGCTTTCTTACACAGTGGTCATTGGTAACTACAAAATCACACAGATTCAGAGGCTCCCTTAGGACCAGGAGTATGTGGCCTCCCTTGACACCCAGGAGACCCCTGAAAGTGGATCACCATTGCTGTTTTTGTTTCTTAGATTTTGTTGGCAGTGGTGTTGATAGGTACAAAACTTTGTATGATGTAAAAGATATTGGGTGGCAAATGGATATGTTTTTGAATTTGAGTGTTTAGAGGGTAGGATTTCTTGGAGCAGTGTAGAACTACCACATGGGGACAGTTTGTAAAATGGCTAAAGTTGCTGCCTACAGGGTGGCCTAGCCCAGCCTCCTCTACTCCCCGCATTCCTCTGGTGTCTGAAGACCCCATGGCCTCCCCTCTTCCTACTCCCTGCCTATCCCTCTTCTCACGGCCCAGGTTGCTTCCCTGAGCCTTCAGCAAGCCTTGTTTCTGGCTTCTAGTGGTTAAATCCTAGAAGTCTTAGATTTATGATTACCTAGTAATTGATATTTTTGCTAAGATGTACATATTTTTATAAAAATTTACTTAAGATTTCAGCGTGCCTGATTTAAACCAGTCAAGTGCCTGTAGTATGTGTCTACTTGGAGGTGAGGGGTGGGGCCTAGGACCTCTGGTCAGGCTACAGGTCTGCTATGTGGAACCTGCCTTCCTGTTTTTCTGGATTTAGAAGTCATGCCATGGCAGTTATTCTGTCACTCTGAGCACCTGGCTTCCCATAGCAACTTCTGTGTTTCCCAACACAGTACTCAGTACTCTACCCCATCAACAGGGAAACCCTTCCTTGACACTAGGGTAGCAGGGCAGTAATCGTGTGTGCATCAGCCCCGCTCAAGTTCCCATGTTCCATGGGTAAGGGTGGTTATGTTCCTATTGTCTCACCCGCAGTCTTCGATTCTTTCTTTACCTGTAGATATGACCTGGATGCTTGTGATATTCAAGAGAAGTACCCAGATCTGTTCCAGGTGAACCTGGAAGTGGAGGTGGAGCCTAGAGACAGGCCCAGCCGAGAAGCTCCACCTTGGGAGAATACCAGCCTAAGGGGGTTAAACCCCAAGATCCTCTTTTCCAACAGGGAAGAGCAGCAGGACATTCTGTCTAAGTTTGGTAAGATGTGTCCTGTCTCTCAGTGTACTTGCTTGGAACCCAATTCTAGTTACTTTCACTTCTAGGTAAGATTTACAGGAACAGAGTTCTGCCTAAGGCTGGGCAGTACCTCTCCCCCTGGTTTTGGGCATCCCCACCTGCTCTATGCTTATTAGTAGAAACTCAATGTTAAATAAAGATACAGCTCTGGTACCACGGAAGGGAAAGACATGACACTGTGATCCTGAGGTCCTTTCATGAGTTCATAAGCCACATGAAACACCTGGGCCACCAGACATGGGCATAGCAGGAAAGTCCATTCTCTTGGCTGTGCAAAAGCAACCTCTAGAGCATCGGTTCTTAACCTAAGAGTCACAACCCCTTTGGTAAACCAGTTTCCAAGAATATTTGCATTAAGATCATGGCAGTCGCAAAATTACAGTTATAACATAGTAAGGAAAGTTTTATGTTGGGGTGGTCACCACATCATAAGGAACTGTTTTAAAGGGTTGTGTCATTAGGAGGGTTGAGAACTACTGCTCTGGTATTAGATCCTGTTGCTCTCTGAGTATATAAACCCTTGATCTATTTTGGGGGTTAACGTGAGTCTCTGACTGGGAAGGATTTCCTTCAAAGTTAGGTTTGTACCATAAGTTGACTTAGGTCATATTCTCTGGACATGACAATTTAAATGCCACGTTGAAGGTGGAACAGTTTACAAGTATTCTTAAAAGGAATATATATATTTGCTATATATTTGCGCACGTGTGTGTGTGTGTGTGTGTGTGTGTGTGTGTGTGTGTGTGTGTGTGTGTGTGTGTAATATGTTCTATGAGTGTGCTCTGTGTGTTCATGGGTAGGGCACAGCACTGAATATCCAGACCTTGTTCTCAAGGAACTGGTGCAGGTGCCCCTATGGCCTACTCTATCCTGTGCTCTGACTGTGCCTTGCCCTGTGTTGTACCTGGCACCGGTGGCCTGATGCCAGCCTTTTCCTGACAGGGAAGCCGGAGCTACCCCGGCAGCCGGGCTCCACAGCTCAGTATGATGCTGAGGCAGGGTCTCCGGAGGCTGAGATCACAGAGTCGGACTCACCGCAGAGCAGCAGTACGGACACCAACCACTTTCTTCACACACTGGATTGGCAGGGTAGGCATAGGGCATAGCTAATCATTCTTCGATGGGGTCCTGTCTGTCACATGACCCTGAGCTCTCTTGTCACTACTAATTTCTTGCATTAACCACACAGTTGCAGCATTCTACAAGAGCCATATGCTGAGTTCAGGTACTTAGGATAACAGGTCTCCTTACAGGGGCTATAGCCCTACACATTGGCCAGTTTTAGAAGTATTTATGTCAGTGGGGATCAAAACCAAGGCCGCATGCATGCCAGACAAATCCTCTACAACTGAGCTACACATTTAGCCTTGTTGTCTGGCACACAAACTAAGAATAGTATGTATTCTTTGAATACAGAAATAGGTACACACACACACACCACACACGAATGCACACACCCAAATGTGCATACACACACATGCCCACAAAGCCCAAGGTATCAATTTCATTTCATTATTGACTTGAAGTATTTTGCAGACCAAGTCCCTATATACATAGTTTCATTAACAGGCCCGTGGGGAACAGAGGAAAGTCTTCAGTAGAAGGATAAACTAAACCGTGGTGGTTGATCACATCCCCACCTGGGAATTACTTTATTTCTTACTGCCTCCAGTTTCTACTAGGCATCTTAGTCTCTTCCTCATGTCTCATAGCCTAGTTAATACAACTAAACACCTAGGATTTACCTACCACTTTGCTTCTTAACTTATAATCCAGGGTATGCCACTACCACTCAGGGAAGGACATTTCCCCAGGAAGTGCTATGGTGTGTCCCCTACTAGGCTTTCTTTTACCAAGTCTTTTCCATAGAAATGGAGAGGCTAGCAGCTGTACCTTGTTTGAGCCTGGGCTTCTTTGTTGTTGGATAGAGGCCAGTATTATGGCTCCATTGTGGTCTCTGAAGCTCAGGCCTCAAGAAATGTGCTCTGAAGCCTAAGATAGCCCACTGGGATTGACATGAGGGTCCTGGTGTTGGCAGTAATTTTATGACCTGGGCCCTGCTGAGACTTCTGCTTCTGTCAGCTTGTTCTGCTCTCCTATAGCTACTCTAGCATGTGGGTCAATCAGCCATTGGTTTTCTTTCCACAGAGGAAAAAGAACCAGAAACTGGTATAGACAATACCTCTCCTAAGGAGAGTCAGTCTGTCCTGATTGCAGACGGAGATGGAAGTGAAGTATCAGATGAAGAAGAGGCTTCATTCCCCAGTGAAGAGAGGAAACCAGGGACTGGAGAAGATACACCAAGGCTGACTGCTGGGACCAGACAGCAAGACTTAATATTTGATGTAGGCATGCTGGCTGCCCCACAGGAACCTGTACAGCCTGAAGAAGGTGTCGATCTCCTGGGGCTACACTCTGAGGGGGACTTGAGGCCCGCTGCCCCCTTACAGGCTTGTGGGGTCCCATCTAGCAACACTGACCTGTTGAGCTGCCTCCTTGAACCATCTGATGCTGCTCAAGTAGGGTCTCCTGGTGACCTGCTTGGTGGTGAGGCTCCACTGCTGCTAGCAAGCCCAGTTTCTTCTCTTGGGGTGCAGAGCAGCCTACAAGGAAAAGTCCCTGACACTGGTATGCATTTCAGTTATGCAGAAAATTGGCTTCGTAGTAATGAACAAGGCTTAACTATTCCTGCCATGTAGAAAAAGGATCATCCTGTTAATATTGACATCTGGTGGGAACCACTTTCTGTAGAAACCGCATGTGACTGCATTAGTTCCAATGGTCTCAGTTCACAAGCCAGAACCGCCAGCTCTGGCTTCAGGTGATGCTGTATCCATGGAACAGTCCTAAGATGTAGGACGTTAGAAGGTCCATATATCCCTGAGTGGGCTGCTGGGTGGGCTGAGTTCACATTGCTGAGGAAAGTGGAGGACTGAGAGCAGGGCAGCAAGGCTCCCGGGACACAGGCCAAGGTATAATGCTTGTCCCTGCCTTGCCTCTGTCTCCTAGTGGACCCATTTGACCAGTTCCTGCTGTCATCCAACTCAGACACCCAGCCCTGCTCCAAGCCTGATCTCTTTGGAGAGTTTCTCAACTCTGACTCTGTAGCTTCCTCAACTGCCTTCCCATCCACCCACAGTGCCCCACCCCCATCCTGTAGCACTGCCTTCTTGCACCTGGGTAAGTATGGCTATGATAAATATTACATTGAAGCCACGAGCTTATGTGTGGAAAGGCCTAGGAGCACCGACTTCCTGCAGGCCTGGGGATTGGGCTTGGGGGTGGAACAGTGGGCATAAGGGCTTCTGTCTACTTAGCTCTGAGGTACTGGGCCTAACGTATACCTCTTAGTGCCTTTCACAAAGTCTAGGGCTTCCCAAGGCCTAGCAGGACACAATGTCGTCTTTTTCTCATCTCCTTAAGTTGTCGCCTCAAACCTGGAGCAGGTTCCACTGCTGCTTACAGGCCCTGCTAGTGGGTATCTCTGCAGCTCTCAGACTGGGGCTGTGACTCATACAGTTGCTTCTGCCAGAAGCGTCTAGGAGATGGGAATGACAGGTTAGGGGACAGAAGAGTCCAGGTATATGATGAAATAACAGGATGGCTAAAGATTGGTGTGTGCATGTGGGAGCAGCAGGCATGACCCATTTAAGCAGAAGTTGCTATATCTTGGAGAGAAAGCTTGGTTCTTCTTCCTAGCAGAGAACAGATGGTCTGGGGTATACTCTGGAGACAGCTGACTGCTCCAAATGGCTTGTGGGTAGAAAATATGACATATGGCTGTGCCATGCTGGAGTGGGTACATGACCAGCAGAGGACACAAGGACTAGCTCTAGACTCCAGGGAGTTCCTGAATATGCCTATGAGTCCTTTACCTGTCATGGTGGTTTAGAGAAAGGCAGCATATAAATGTCACTGCTGCCCTATGAAGATGTTGTCTGCTGACCTCCGTTGCTCAGCTTTATGTCGATCTGCTACATCCTCAGGACCATCAGGAAAAAGGCCAGATGATAATGGCTGAGCCCAGCTAGTTCTGATGACCAATCTTGTGAGTTCAGGGTATCAATCACCAGGTGTGCAAAGTACTGCCTCAACTGCCTAGCCACATTGGTCCCTTGGATTGTATGCTGGGCCAGCAGGTTGCCTCCTGCTTATACCTGGAGATGAGAGAGGTCCCCAAGCCATCATGTGGACTGAGAAAGCACATATACTAAACCCAAGCCCTGCTTTTCTCTGCCTTCTTCCAGGGGATCTGCCAGCAGAGCCCAGCAAGATAATAGCTTCATCCAGCCACCCAGATCTGCTAGGAGGATGGGATACGTGGGCTGACACTGCTACACCTGGGCCGGCCTCCATTCCGGTACCAGAAGGTATGACCACCAACCCCACTGTTAGCTGGTCTCTCAGTATGCTATCAACTGTGACCATAGAGTCTCCCCATGCCCTTTGGAGAAGAGAAGGAGGCGGGGCTTATTTACAGGTTCCTGTATGTTCTAGTTAGCCTAACATGTGTGTTAACCACAGAGTTCTCTGTTCAATGGGAGCATAGACATGCTATAAAAGCTTTAACCTTTGTTGAGTGACAAAAGTGTGCACCCCTCCTATTCCATGTTTTTCCTTTTTCATGAAGGCAAATAGTTTTGGACATAAGTCCTTGCCTGTGTATAATCAATTGCCCCGTTTGTTTACCTACATGATTTTCTATATTTTTCTGTGTTCTCTGAGGGACCCTCAGAAAGGCTGTGTTACTTGCGTGTATCATGGCTCCTAGAATATGCCCTATTGATCATGTGAATTACAAGGAGTTGTTCATATTTGTGAACATCCATCTGACCACTCTGTGTACCTATAGTTCTATCTTGCTGGCACATTCTGATCCAACACAGTCCTGTTTGCAAAGTCTGTGACACACATCACCCCACCCCCCCACCCCCAGTACTATTTTATCGATTTATTTGCTTAGAAACAGGAATCTTTGGTTTCTCATCATAGTTGGATTTTAATTTTAAAAACATTTTAAAATTTAGTAAGCATTTTTTTAAAGTTGTACATTTATTTTAACGTGTGCGTATGTCACGATGCATTTGTAGAAGTCAGAGGGTAACTATTATTTTCTGTGCTTTTGGCTGTGGGCTTTTTGTTTTGTTTTATGCAGGGTTATTTCAAATTCTTTTTTTTTTTTAAGATTTATTTATTTATTATATGTAAGTACACTGTAGCTGTCTTCAGACACTCCAGAAGAGGGAGTCAGATCTTGTTACGGATGGTTATAAGCCACTATGTAGTTGCTGGGATTTGAACTCTGGACCTTTGGAAGAGCAGTCAGGTGCTCTTACACAATGAGCCATCTCACCAGCCCCAGCCCTCATATTCTTTATTAAACCCTTTTCACATTGGGAATTCATGTTTGTTTGTTTGTTTGTTTTATTACATTCTGACTGCAGTTTCTCCTTCGCCATTCTCCATCCCTCTTCAGAAAAGGGCAGGCATATCATAGATATCAGCCACTCATAGCATCTCAAGTTGCATAATGACTAGGCACCTCTTCTCCTATTAAGGCTGGATGAGACAACCCAGCAGGCAACAAAGTCAGAGATAGCCCCTGCTCCCATTATTAGGAGTCCCACAAGAAGACCAAGCTACACAACTGTAACATATGTACAGAGGGCCTATGTCAGTCTCATGGAGGCTCCCTGGTTGGCAGTTCAGTCTCTGTGAGCCCCTATCAAACCCAGGTTAGTTGATTCTGTGGGTTTTCTTATGGTTTCCGTGACCTCTCTTGCCCCTACAATCCTCCTTCCTCCTCTTCCATAGGATTTTCCCAAGCTTCACCTAATGTTTAGCTGTGGGTCTCAGCACCTGTTTCCATCAGTTGCTAGGTGAAGCCTCTCTAGTGACAATTGGGCTAGACAGCAGTCTATGAGTATAGCGGATCATCATCAGGGATCATCTCATTAACTTTTTTTTTTTTTTAATGTCAACCATGCTTAGTTCTATCCTAGATCTCTGGGCATACAGCCTTTGGGTCCTGGCCTCTAGGCAGTGTCAAGGGTGGGGTGCCTCTCATGGTATGAGTCTCAAGCTAAATCAGTCATTAGTTGGCCACTCTCACAATTTCTGCACCAGCTACCCCAGCATCTTGTAGGTAGGACAAATTTTAGGTTGAAAGTTTGTGGTTGGGTTGGTGTCTTAGTTCCTCCACTGAAAGTCTTGCCTGGTTACAGAAGATGGCCAGTTCAGGCTCTGTGTCCCCCATTGCATCTATGAGGGTCATCCTCATAGATTGCTGGGAGTTTCCATTGACCATTTGGGATTCCTCTGTTGAGAATTCTGTTTAGAGCTACACTCCAATTTTTAATATGGTTATTTGGTTTGTTGATGTCTATCTAATTTCTTAAGTCCTTTTTTTTGTTTGTTTGTTTTTCGAGACAGGGTTTCTCTGTGTAGCCCTGACTGTCCTGGAACTCACTCTGTAGAACAGGCTGGCCTTGAACTCAGAAATCTGCCTGCCTCTGCCTCCCAAGTGCTGGGATTAAAGGCATGTGCCACCACGCCCAGCTTCTTGAGTTCTTTATATATTTTGGAAATTAGATCTCTGTCAGATGTAGGGTTGGTAAATAACTTTTCCCATTCTCTAGGCTGCCGATTTGTTCTGTTAACAGTGTCCTTTGCCTTACAGAAGGTTTTCAATTTCATGATGTCCCATTTATTGAATGCTCACCTTAGTACCTGTATGATCAGTGTTCTGATAATGTATGAAGCTGTCTCCTATGCTGGTGTGTTCAAGGCTATTCCCCACTTGTATCAGATTTTATTATATCTGATTTTATGTTGAGGTCTTGGATCCACTTGGACTTGAGTTTTATTTCAGGGTGATAGATATAGAACTGTTTGCATTTTAATGTACTGACATCCAGTTAGAAGCATCATTTGTTGAAGATGCTTTTTTTTTTCCATTATATAATTTCGGCTTCTTTGTCAAAAATCAAGTTGTTGATAGGTGTGCAGATTTACTTCAGAATCTTTGATTAGATTTGATTGATCAACTTGTCTGTTTTTATGCCAGTACCATGCGGTTTTTATCACTATTACTCTATAGTACAACTTTAAATCAGGGATGGTGATACTTCCAGAAGTTCTTTTATTGTTTTAGCTATCCTGGGATTTTTGTATTTCCATATGAAGTTGAGTATTGCTTTTTCAAGGTCTATAAAGAATTGTGTTGGGATATTGATGGAAATTATGTTGAATCTGTAGATTGCTTTTGATAAGATGTCCATTTTCACTATGTTAACCCTACCAATCCATGAGCATGGGAGATCTTTCCATCTTCAGATGTTTTTTCCAATTTCGTTTTTCAAGCACTTGTCATACAGGTCTTTCACTTGCTTGGTTAGAGTTTATGGCTATTTGAAGGGTGTTGTTTCCCTGATTTCTTTCTCAGCCCATTTATTGTTTGTATGTAAGAAGGCTACTGATTTTTTTTTTTTTTAATTAATTTTGTATTCAGCCACTTCCTTGAAGGAGTTTATCAGCTGTAGGAATTCCCTGGAAAAATTTTAGGTGTCACTTGTGTATCCTATCATATCATCTACAGATAGCAATACTTTGACTTCTTACTTTCCAGTTTGTATACCCTTGATCTCCTTTAGCTGTCTTTTTGTTCTAGCTAGGACTTCAAGTACTGCTATATTGAATAGATATGGAGAGAGTAAACAGCCTTGTCTTGTCCCTGATTTTAGTAGAATTGCTTTAAGTTTTTCTCCATTTAATTAGATATTGGCCACTGCTTGTTGTATTTTGCCTTTATTATGTTTATGTCTGTCCCTTTTAACCCTGATCTCCAGAACTTACCGTGAAGAGGTGTTGAATTTTGTCAAAGGCTTTTTCAGCATCTAATGAGATGATCATATGGGTTTTTTCTTTCAGCTTACTTATATGGTGAATTACATTGAGAAATTTTCATATGTCGAACCTTCCAGACATCTTTAGGATGAAGCCTACTTGATCATAGTGGGTGATCTTTTTGATGTGTTCTTGGATTCAGTTTGCAAGTATTTTATTGACTATTTTTACATCAATGTTCCTGAGGGAAATTGGTCTATAATTCTCTTTCCTTGTTAAGTCTTTGTATGGTTTGAGTATCAGGGTAACTGTGGCTACATAAAATGAATTTGCCGGTGTTATTTCTGTTTTAGTATGTGTCAAGGGGACTTTCTTTTTTGGTCTGATCTAAACTTCTTGTATGTTTATAGGCATCTCTTTCTTTAGGATAGAAAAATTTTCTTATGATTTTGTTGAAAATATTTTCTGGGGCCGGACAATGATGGCGCATGCCTTTAATCCCAGCACTTGGAGGCAGAGGCAGGAGAATTTCTGAGTTCGAGGCCAGCCTGGTCTACAGCGTGAGTTCCAGGACAGCCAGGGCTAAACAGAGAAACCCTGTCTCAATAAACCAGGGGAGGAGGAGGAGGAGGAGGAGGAGGAAAATTATTTTCTCGATCTTTGAGCTGGGAATCTTATTATTATTCTTAGGTTTGGTTTTTTCATAGTGTTCCAGACTTCCTGGGTATTTTGTGTCAGGAACTTATAGATTTAACATTCTCTTTGACCGATTTATCAGTTTCTTCAGTCATACACCTGAGAATTCTTCCTTCCATTCCTTGTATTCTGTTGGTGATGCTTGCATCTTTAGTTCCTGTTCACTTACCTAGATTGTCCATCTCTATGATTCCCTCAGTTTAAGTTTTCTTCTTTGCTTCTATTTCCATTTTCAAGTATTGAACAGTTCATTAATTTCCTTAATCTGTTTGTTTTCATTTTCCTGAATTTATTCAAGGGGTTTATTCATTTCCTCTTTAAGGACCTCTATCATCTTCATAAAATTGGATTTAAGGTCATTTTCTTGTGCTTCAGCTGTGTTGGAATATCCAGGACTAGCTGCAGTGAGTGGGATAGCAGGACTCTGGTGCCTCCATACTGCTCTGACTGTTGTTGATTGTGCTTACACTGGCCTCTGGTCGTCTGGGTTTGAGGTTATTATAGGTTTAGGTACTGATTTTTGAGTTTGTCTTTGTTAGATGGATGATTTTTGTTTTTTTTTGTTTTGTTTTGTTTTTTTGTTTTTCTCCCTTAGTTCCTGTTTCCTCTCTGGTCTTCTGGCCTGAGTGGTCTAGGGTTCTGGTTACCAGTGAGTTTTCAGGTCTAGTAGGCTGTCTCTGCTGAGGTTTTTGCAGGCTGCATGACCTCTGGGGTTTTGGGTACCAATGTTGCCTCTTGGGTTCCAAGTACCAGCATGGCCTCTGGAAATCTGGGTACCTGCTTTGTGTCTGGGCTTCCTAATATAACATAGTCTCCAGAAAATCAAAAGTCTTCTACTGGAGTTGTGGGCCAGAATATGAAGCCCAGGAAAAGGCTTGCAGTTGGGGGCTGTTGGAAGGGCTTTAAGGAGTGCTCTTGGACCATGGGCAGTGTCTTACCAGGGGTCCTTAGTGCTGGTGTGGCCTCCAATAAAGCAGATATCTTCTGCTGCCTCTATCTCCCAAGTGCTGGGATTAAAGGCATGTGCCATTACTGCATGGCACTAAATTTAATTTTCAAGAGATTTTTTTACATTGCGTTAATTTATGGGGCATGCAGGGTGGGGGAACAATGTGCCTATCACGGTAGGCATATAGAGTTAGAAGACAGCTTGGGTAACTCCATCCTCTGCTTTCACCAAAAGGTCCCAGGGATTGTGGTGCATAGTGATTGAACTCAGGACATCAGATTTGGCAGCATATGCCTTTACCCACGATGCCATCTAGCCAGCTCTTTTTTTTTTATTTATTACTATTACTATTGTTATCATTATTATTAAAATAGGTGTTTGTCCATGTATGAGTGTGGATTTACATCTTCTGTGACACATGTGCGCACATTTGGAACTCAGAACAACTTTTTGAGGTCAATATTTTCCACCTTGTTGAGGCAGTCTCTCATTTTTGCTGCACCAGCTGGCTCACAATCTTCTAAGCAATTCTTCTGATTCTACTTCTCATGTCACCAAGTACCAGGATTGCAGATGTACACATTTAGCTTTTTCATGTGTTCCAGGATCAGTCTCAGGTCATGAAGCTTACATAGCAAGCCCTTTTACCTGCTGAGCCATCTCGTTGGCTCACTTGTTTTATTTTGTTTTGTTTTAAGATGGAATCTTACTGTACACCTCTGGCTGTCCTGGATTTCAGGAGACCAGGCTTGCCTTGAACTTAACAGAGATTCTACCTGCTTTTTATGTGCAAATGTTATTACATGGGTGCTGAGATCTGAACATTGATCCTTATGATTGAGCAGCAAGCACTCTTGACCACTAAGCCATCTTTCCATCTCCATAGCCACCATTTTTAATGACCAGATAACATTTTGAGTAGTTGTGCAATAATTATTTCAAGATTTTATGCTTAGACTAGTCTCAAATTTACATTATTATATCATGAAGAACAGTCACATTTTAGAGAGATTATAACAAATGGTAATATAATGTCAGAACAATGAAGACATTTTCTGGTTCTTGGTACCAAATGTTCCGTGATTTCTCTGAGGAGCAGTGTGGATGCTGGAGCCAGCTACTCTTCCAGGTGTGTTCTGTGTGTACTTAAAGAATTACCAAACCTTGAGTGGGGCCTTTGGTTCTGAAAGGGAGGATCAGGAACTTTGGATGACTATGTTTCTTTCTGTGCTGTGCAAGTCTAATGGCCTTTGTCCTTTTTCCAGGTACCCGCTTCTCTTCTGCAGGTCACCCAGCCCCTCTGGGCCCCAACTCCAGCCAAACCAAGTCTCAGAACCTCGACCCATTTGCTGATCTCAGTGATCTCAGCTCTAACCTCCAAGGTAATGAGTAGCCAACCCTATGTGGCAATAATATTACACTCCTGTGTCCAGGGCCCTCAGGAGCTTGTGTCTGTCTCCATTCTGAATGCCCACTAACTAGAAGACTATAAAATAGGAGTTGGTAGAATTAATGTTGATATATGGCCTTCACGACCATGCAGTATCTGTCCCAGCTAATTCCAGGGTTATGGTATGTCCAGGAAGTACGAGCACCCTAGGAGTTGGTGAGGCTTTGCTTAGTACAAGGTGTTGACATCGACATTCTCTTGGTAAGGGTCAGCCATGGAGTCAAATGCTGCTCCTTGCAGTGTCCATGCCTGTCGTGAGGCTGGCTCACATTTTGTAACTCCTGTCTTCACAACCTGAGCTTCCCAGACACCATCTCAGGTTTGTCTTCTAAGATGAATCTCCCTTGAGATCCTCAGCTTCTTTGTCAGTACCTCCTCTTCATAGCTTCTAAGAAGGGAAGTACAATAAGCTATAGGTAGGGCATGTAGTTTCTGGTTGAGGATATTATCAGGTTGCTTGATGCACGGGACTTGATTGTTCTGGTGTCTGTCTTAGGTGGTAGTAATGTCACTCACTAAAACATAACTGGCCATGGCTGACACCAGGCACCTAAAATTCTCATCTCTGGTTTCTTGACCCTGTGACTATTTGTTTCCAGTACTAGCACCCTGGGTGGGCCCTTTCCTGCCCCTTCTCTTCCTTTCTGACTTTACTCTGTTCTTAGATTGAATGAAGAGTTCTTCTCTTAACACTTCTCATAGTGTTAACTTCCTGTGTGCTTTTTCTTTTTTTCTTAATTGTCTCCATTTGTTTCAAATTGCTCTATATTTCTGGGATCTTCTAGGGATTCCTGCCTGATCTCTTTGTCTTTCTTGTCACTATGTGGACTTGGAGTTGATGGGTCTGAACACAGGATGGGGCTACAGGTATCTCCTTAGGAAAAATGTTTGCCTTCCTGGACAGTTCTAGCCAGGAAGTTCTAGTTCAACTCTTTCATACCCTTGGGAAAACAGTAGCCCTAAAGGAAACCAGACCAAAAACTAAGTAAGCCCAAGTCATAAATGAATATGGCAGCATATACCATCTGTCACAAGGGCTACTTGGTTGTTGTAGGCTATATTGGTAGCACAGAGTGCAGATTCTTCCAACAGGATAAAAGAATTGAAATCAAAGTGTACTCTGACCATCAGAATTAGTGATAGTAAGAATACAAAGGAAAACAGTACTTTAAATGGCACAGGGGAGGCCCAGGAAATATCAGTGTACTGGACTGAGTGAAATATCTTACATCATAGGACCTGGGACATACAACTAGAGAATGCTACAGGGTGTAGGTTACATACTTTAGAAAAGATGAATTAACCAGGCTTTAATCCCAGTACTTGGGAGGCAGGGACAGGGACAGGTAGGTCTCTTAAGTTCAGTGCCACTTTGATCTATGGAGAGAGGGAGACAGTTCCAGAACAACCAAGGCTATACAGAGAAATTCTTTCTTGGGGGGGGGGGGGAATAAAAGGAAGGAAGGCAAAAAAGGCTGGGCTATGTCATCAATAAATGACATCTCAAGGAGTTCGAAAGAAAAGAGCAATCTATAGCAAACAGGAAGATGGAGAAAACTTTTTGATGAATGAATCAGGGACTGGGAATATGTCACTTAGCAGAATACATGCCTAGGATATACAAGACCTTGGGTTTAAATTCCAGCACCAAATCAGGTATCATGATACACTTTTAGTTCCAACACTTGGAAGTAGAGGCAGGAGGATCAGAGAAGTTCAAGGTTGTCTTTGGTTTCAAAAATGAGTTGAAGCCAGCCTGGATTACATGAGGTTCTTCAGCAATAAATAAATGAAA